>NC_141142.1:164742789-164988511 GCF_053477565.2 Lygodium microphyllum
GAGATGCTATGCTTATGTTATGGGATTGATTTGGAGCAGATTTTTCCACTAAAATAGCTTCATTTGACAGTGAATTCACCGCTATATACAACAATAAGTCTATCATTGTCAGGCCTGAGAAGTCATGTGCTTCATTGTTTGAGTTCACATACGCTTCCCGAGATGCCTGAATGGTCATGTATTGGTGCTACTACATTGGGAGATGATATGCATTGGGTCTAAGATGCATTTGGCCTAGTCTTAACAAAGATTATACTTAGTTTTAGTATCATTCTTACTGTTGTTTCATATTCCTAGAGCCCTCGGAGTGATTTGTGTTGCTGGCTATCATGTTAATGCACTATCAGCACAACACACCTTATTACTATGGTTAACCTAACTACTCACACATGCAACTCTCCATGCACTACTAGCACACATACAAACATACACACACCTCTACACTTGCTTCATAGTCTTTTTGTAACATATCCTATAAGATTCATGTATAACTCTATTGTTGACTTTGAAAACTATAGCCTAAGTATATATGACTTCATGCTTAGAATGAATTGGCTTGGACCTTGTAGTGTTCCTAAATATGGGAAGGAGTAAATTGCCTACACACTCAATTCTAGCAAAGTTCCTATGAATTGATTTTGATAGTGAGATTTTTCGAGTGAAGCATGAACCTTCTTGAATCTCTTCCTCTTTCTCTCTATCTCAATGTGTGCATTTTAAGTTTATTAGCAACAAGTGTGCCGCATCCGTATGCTTTTCTTCACATTATTTGCCTTTGATGAAAACAAGTAGAAGGAAGCTTGTTAGAGAAAGACATGGAGTTATCATGTAATGCATCTTCTAGTTCACATTTTTCTTCATACATTATGAGTACGTGATTAAATTTAGTCTCCATGACTGATTAGATTGTATGAGAATTGAAGCCTCCAATACTTGTGTGTAGGAATTACGAAGTTATTTGATATATGTTGACCCCCCAGTGTACGCATCTCACATATGGACTCGTAATTGAGGATGACATCAATGCCGCATTGCTAGTAGCAATTGATGGTACCAATGCAGTGCCCGTTTGGTTTGTGCGTCCATCTTCAAAGAGAGAGAGAGAGAGAGAGAGAGAGAGAGAGAGAGAGAGAGAGAGAGAGAGAGAGAGCAATGGGCCTTCCGCCAGGTCTGTGGGTCTCTCTTCTGAGAGAGAGAGTACACCCATCTTGAGAGAGAGAGAGAGAGAAAGAAAGAAAGAAATTTATATTAACGTATTCTAAAGACCAAAACTGGCCTATGAGACAAACTGTGATACAACGGATGAGGTCCAGCTATCCAAAATAAAAGTGTTGAATGAAAAGCTAAAAACTGGAAACTGAAAATACGGTGCTGTGAGTATGATAAGTGTCGTGTATGTGTATGTGCGTATGTAGCTCTGGTACTCCAGATAATGGCTACAAAAGAGGAACAAATGTCGGCTGTGATAGGGGAACAACTGTCGGCTGTGATAAAGTGGTGCGATGTGTATATGTAACAGATGCAGGGAGATATACTATCGTCTGAGAGAGAGAGAGAGAGAGAGAGAGAGAGAGAGAGAGAGACAGTCCCAGTGGTCCTTGAGAAAGCCAATGGCCTTTCCAAATTTATTTATGCCATGTTGAGAGAGAGAGAAAGAGATTAAGTGAACCCCATGTGAGGGAGGAGAGAGAATAAATTAACCGTTTTGAAAATTCTGCAAATTTTGGAGAAAATGTTTTTTTAAAAGAAATTTTATTTTCAAGGTTTTTGGATGCCTGCCACATAAGATTTGTCAGGGTTGGTGATAGGCTCGTGAAATGTCAAAATAAGAGAGTTTTGGTGATAGCCTCGTAAAATGTCAAAATAAGAGAGTGCATATGCATATTCAATATATGACTTACACTGTACGCATCATGTACGCTAAATGGACACATCACCGACAGATCTCAGAATAGATTCAAATGGGAAATCCCCTACAAAACGCGAAAATGACATTTTTTCCAAATTGTGACGATGAGTACCGCCTGAACCCTAGGATGTGACTATGGAGCGTAGGTGGCCAGGGCTGACATTGCCCATTGGTGGCTTGTAGGAGGATGAGTTGTTGGACATACAATTGCTGCGCAGGTATGTGGGTGGCAGCCTTAATGTTTTGGGAATATGTGGAACGGCCAATGCTGCTCTGGCTGTAGCGGTGTGCCGAGGAGCAGGTGGAGGATAGGCGCCAGCAGGGTGGGGTGGCAATACGATGGTTGCACGTCGATGCATGAGGAGGGTGCCGTGGAAAACCTCGCGGGGGAGGAGGGTGTTACCGAACCCGTTGTAGCGTGTCGAGAGCGCCGAGAACTGGAGGTTCCCGGACGCCAGGTACGGGATGTTCCTGGCCAGCTTCCTCATCTCGTCGTTGAGGTCTTCCCGAAGCAGTATCTGGTCGCGGAGTCTGACTAACTCCCTGTCCTTCTCCTCAATTAGGTCGCGACACCTGTCCACTGCCCCCTGGAAGCCCCTTTGCCCCCGGCTCTCCCTGTACAGCACGGCTAGGATGTTGTTATCCCATTCCCCATCGTAGTACTCCTTCCGGAAGGAGAAGAGATCGTTCACCAGGCAGCCGTGCTCGGCAGCGGCCCTGCACAGCCCATAGAACATTGGGTCGGCCCAGCTGTCCGTCATCCTCTCCTGTCTCTCATTATCTAAGAGGCAGAACTCCATCATGCACAGGCTAGCCCACGCGAACGCGTCCTCCAGTCGGTCGCGAAAGTAGTCTTCCACAGTAGAGATAACGTAGTGGCCCGCCGACTGCCGTTGCTGGCGCGGACCAATGAAAAGATCCGCCATGCCCTTCGCCAGCCGCCCGTACAGTGCGAAGGGCATCGTCCTGCGGAGCTCAAAAATCGTCTCTTCGAGCAAGGCAAACTTAGGGAAATTCCTCGACAGCTCGCCTGGCTTGGAATTCGATTCTTCTGCTGCAGCTAGTATTGTCTGCTTGAGCATCTCGATCAGCTTTGAGTCGACACGCGCGAGCTTGGTGCAGTCGAGCACGTGGTCGTCCGCTGCAAACATCATCCCGATGAACTTACTTACCAGGATGAGCTTCTTCAGGTCTTCCGATTCCGGTATCGCCCAGCACACGATCAATGCTCCCTCCTTCATCGCCTCGTCAGCCATCTCCCACTGCTTGCAAGCTCGAAGACACTCGTCGAAGTGCAGGTTGCATCGCGCAGGAATGCTGCAGGGAACCCGCGGGAAGTAGAAATGGTCGGGAATCTCAATTTCTGCCATTTATACTCGCTACAGCGCCTGGAAGCGGCGTTTATGGCGTTTACATCAGTTCTAGTCTCCCTGAGTCTTCTTCATATGCGTAGGCCTGATGACAAGAATGGAACTGCAAGCAATGGGAGAAGGAGAGAAGGTGTTTATGCTGTGTACTATGTGGTGTCGATTCACGAGGGAAAGGTCGTGGATAAAATTAAATTCCCGCAAATTGCGGAGGATACATCTGATGCAGTCTCTCCCCACGTTCACTGCCAATTGCAGAGTCTCTCTCCCGACTCTCGAGTCCCGGGTCCGGCGACTCCGGAGTCCGGCCCCTATCTCACAACTCTCGAGTGTTGAGTCTCGACTCTCGCGTTTTGAGAACCGACCGGCGAGAAGCAATACCATGCACATGAAGTACGCCTATACAGGTGAAACAACGTCGTGAGGCACGTTCATCTTCATGCGTCACTTTTCGCACAGATGCTACCTACCACCTGTTGAACCAACGGGCTACCTGCGACGTGGTGAATGAACGCGTTTCAGCCAGGTGGCCACGGATTTCTAAAACCACAAAACGGCTTCTTTCGCCAATCTCCAATTACATTCAGACACATCAGCATACACTTTCACTATTAAAGATAACGCCGTCAAGCTAGTTTGCTGCCCCTTGTTTTATTAGTTAATTGTTCATCTTCACAGCTGCATAAATTGGCAGGCATTGAATGGATTTAGGGCCAGGTCACACCCAAGGTTAGTGGGGCCACCGAAGCTCCCCCCAATAAACTAGTGGTCACACCCTTTGGACGAGAGAGAGTAGTGTTTTATTAACCTTCACCTTATCTCGCTAGCACCCCTCAAAACAAGGTGCTAGCTCAATGCTAAGAGGGTTAATCTCTTTCGGCAAGTAAGTAGGGGCCATCAGCCTTAGCTTGCTCAAGTTCTCAATGTAGCATCTTTAAAGGCCGATGCATGTGGTAGCAAAATGTTAAGACATTGCAATCTTCAATTGTTCCTTGAAAAACTAAATGTGAATATGCTAATGAAGAATGAAAAAAAAGAAATATGCTACTGAAGAATGGGTAGTAGTGCCCCTGAGAGTTAGGTTGCGTTGGCAAGGGGAGTCGGATCCCACTTGCCCTGGTAACCCTCGATTGCACTCGGGAGGTGCAGGACCAGTTGGGGAGAAGTTAATCCCACACTCACCCCACTAGCATTTTGAAAAAATGGGGTTTTAAGCTACTGCTAGCACAGTTATGCTATTCTCATTCTCCAATTGGCACATATGTGCTTCTTGATCACACACTATCCAGCATGTTGTCATAAATTTCTGTCAATTGAATTAGTGGGTCTAATTGCATAAGGCTTTTCAAAAAAATATTTGTTTGAGAATGGTGCTGAGCAAAGCCATCATTAATGGCTCGCTTCCTTTTCCTCCCCCTTTTAAGAATGTGGTGCGACCTCAGGGTGAGTTGAGACCTTTCGCCCCACTCCCCTTGGGGTGACCAACTCTAAAAATATAAGATCTATTTCACGTAAGCTTATGTTTCCCTGACTTCGGAAGTTAGAATCCCCAAGTGTGATTTTTATTCTTTGGACTGAACCAATGGGAAAACTTTGCTTTGCATGTGCTTTGACTATTATCTTGAAAATAATTTACTATCATGCATTTACAGTTCATTAGGATAAGAAAAATCTCATTTTAGATCAAAATGAGGCTATGAACAATAATATAATGCTCAGACATGTCCCTATGTTGAGAGGAGCAGTGGTTGTTCAATTCAACATGCCAATTTTTTTCGCGCACTAGAATGAGCAATTCCTTCATTAGTTTGGAAAGACCATCCACTTCAGACACACACATGAAGATGTTGATGCACGATCCACCTTAGAAAGATGGTCCGTCTCTACTAGATCAAGAAGCTCATGTGAAGTAGCTTTAAATACTTTTCTCTTACTTTAATCTTCAAGTGTTTCAATTTCAATGTATGCATGTTTACATGGATAGCTTTTATTTCAAGGTCATTTCAATTCTAAAAAACAAATCTATTTTAGCATCCACAATAAATTGGTTTAAAATGGTTAGACTAGGCACTGCATGCTTAGGTTGCGTAAAGCACAAGATCACAAGAAATGGAGTATGCTTCATGTCCTAAGCTACTTTTCATGGCAAGAATGTAGTTGGCAAAAAAAAAAATCCACATATATTGGCCAACAATGCTTGGCTTAGGGTGTGAAGTGTAGTCCATTTTTATGTTTATGTAGCCTAGGTGTAGAGCACCTTTGTGTTTTGAATTAAATCATAAGGGTATTAAAAGAAGCCCTATGTATAATGTTATGCATATGAAACTTATTCATTCAAGAATCTTTTGCATCAACCATAAGTTACTAGTTGTCGAACAGGCCCACTAATTGTGCTTTGTGTGGTTGCCATAATTGCAAAGCTCGTAAGGGTATACCTGATGCCAGGAGGCATATTCCACGGTGGATTCCGTGAGGTTTTACGGTGGATTCCGTAAACTTAGATGACCGGGGCTCATACGCAAAGAGGATTCTTTGTGCGAGAAGTTGATGGGGACGCCTGTCCTTTTCGGGCGTTTCATTAATTTAGTGTGTACATGGGTGATTCCATAGCGGGTGATTCCGCAAAATGCATATTAAATTAATAAACGTTTATGAGTTTAGAGTGCGCACTCGTTATAAATTAAGGTTAGGATTTATTTCTAACCAGTTGATTTATTTATGTAGCTGAAGACTGCTAGGTATTCACTTTTGTCGGTTTAATTGTGTTATTTTACTAACGATTGTGAATGCTTCAGTTGATGTGTAGAGATAGCAGGAGTGGCGGAGGAAAGCATTGGAGTCTAGCGGGTTTCCGACCTTTGGATATATTTTGATAGGCGCCACGCCTATATTTTGATTATGTCTATAGAGACATCGACTATTTATTATTATTTTGTATGCGCTTATGCGCCTGGATATGTTATTTTTATTTGGACATTGAGATTGGGCGTGCCAGACTCTTTGGGCACCGTCCATTAGCTTTATTTTCCTATTTTTGGTAGAAAGCAAACTCAAAAGCTAAAAGCTTGTATATTTTTGTAATTGGGCTATTTTTGAGCAAAAAGATTGAAAATATATATTAAATACATGCTTTGTGAAGCGCTCACACAAGGCATGGGGGAGATTCAACCCAATTTGTCTCTTGTCTCATGTCGTGCTTGCTTTCACATTGATTTTTGTGCTAAAAAGTAGAGTGCTTTGTTCTTGGGGACCTTTGGGAATTCACTACGTGAGCTACCTGCGTCCGATCTGCGCACCAGTGGTATCAGAGCGGAGCAGAGATCAAGGGCTTCCAATCGCTACCAATCTCGGGCGAAGGCGGAGCTCCAGGAACAAACGGCCTCTACAGTCAATCTCGTCGCGAACCGTCGATACGGGCAGACTTCTGGCGATCAAGAACCCCTGTTTCCACTCTCAGATCGCGAAGGACCACTCTCTGTCGGCGGAGGACCACTCCCTCAACTCCATGAACAAGTCGTGATGAAACTGTGAGAAAAGCTCTTAATCCTATTAATCAAAAGCTTAATCATAAAGCTAAAGGGTATTAGAGAAGCTTGATTAGCTTCAAATCTTCAAATCGTGGCAAGAGGAGATCATCCCGAAATTTTCGGCGGAAAAAACGGACCCCCCCCCCCCCTCACGATCAGAAAACGGCGGCCTATTTTCCTCCTTCTTAAGCTTCTTAAGCTTAAGCTTAACTAATTAAGCTTAAGTCCCTCCATACTCTGCAAGTCAGTGAAGGCAGAGAAGTCAAAAAACTCCTGGTCTCGCACTACAGAAGACAAGTTCAGTAAGTCACTTGGAATCAAGTACTGCAAGTCCTGCAAATCGGCTAAGTCCAGCAAGTCAACAATCCTGCAAGTCTGTTAAGTCTGCAACTCTGCAAGTCAGACTAAATCAGAACTGACTAACGCTCGAAACTCCTAGAAGACTTGTTCATTTGCAAAAACTCTGAACTGGAAAGTTGTTCGCAGCAAGCTGTTTTACCTATCTGCAAGTTCGTTGAAGTACTTTCAGCAAACAGAGACAGAAATATTTCAAAATTTCTGAAAATTGAAGAAGAAAATACCCAAAATACATAGCCTTGTAAACCCAAATTTGAGCTACGCTCATCCCGCTAACTGATTTTGAGTGAGAAAGGTTTGTTGAGTTTTACAGGATGACTTCCCCACATATGGATGATCCTATGGCTGAAGACGACCTACCCGAGCCTACCATGGAGCAAAAGCTGGATCTTATTATGTTGCAATTAGACGAAGAGCGAAGAGCTAGGCAAGCCTTGCAAGCGCAATTGACAAAGCTACAAGGAGCGTCCACTGATAAAGAAGAACCTCAAGCTGAAGATTTGATACGCCGTACCATCGACGCCACTCTTGAAGCACAAACCATTCGCAAGGAATCCAAGATAAGTAAACGAAGTTTCAAGTTTCGCACTTTCAATGGCATAAGAGAAGGAAAGACTGTTTTATCATTCATTAGCCAGTTTGATGACTATTTCCATGAGGAAACTTATCCTGAGAAAGATAAAATCAAGTGTGTTACTAATCATCTGATAGATAGAGCTTCACTTTGGTGGACTGTCGTCCGCAAGAGCATAGAATGTCCTGCTACATGGGAAGATTTCAAGAAGAAGTTCATGCAAAATTTCCTTCCACCGCAATTTCATGAGAAGGCAATCAAGCAATGGGATTTACTTCAACAACGCGACCGTGAGCCTATACCACAGTATACAGAGCGTTTTTGGAATGCACTTCTACAGCTACGCATGCTTGAAGATGTACCAGAGACGACCCATAAGCGGAAGTATATGTCTGGACTTCTTGGACATTACTACGCTGAGGTGAATATGTTCAAGCCTGCTACCCTTGAAGACGCTATCTCCTTAGCTCACGACACTGAAGATAAGTTACGTGGAAGAGATCGACGACCACAGCCATTCCAAGCAAACGGTAATTATGGATCTAAACAATTCAATTCAAATTTCAGAAGGTTTAATCCAGGTCGTTTTTCATCACCATCTTTCCGCAAGAATTGGCCTAAACCACCTGCATTACCATCCACTGTCAATCCAAATCCTAAGCCTATCCAACAAGCAAATCCAAATATACCCAGACTCCCAGCCATTGCAAATAATGTGACCAAAGCCAAGCCCATCATATGCTACAAGTGTCACCAGCCAGGCCATCTCGCAGCAAATTGTCATTCAAAGAAGCCATCAGCACATATCAACTACCTTGGAGCTATGGACGAAGAAGAGCATGAGGATATGCCGGACTTCACTGAAGAAGAAGATGATCCTACTACTACTTCCGACACTTTACCAGGTATGCCTACTTTACATTCATTGTTGACTATGAAATGTATGGTGCATGAAAAAGAAAGAACTTTATTGCATGATGACGGTAGTACGCATGACTTTATTTCAGCAAAATTGGTAAAGGAATTGAAATTGCATACTGTACCTACACACTATCGCATAAAGGCTACATTTTTAGGCACTAGGTACAATGGCACACAAGAAGTTCAAGATTTAGAAATTCAAATTGGTCCATATATTGAAAGAAGAAATTTCTTAGTTGTCCCATTACAGTCTAGCGACATTATTCTAGGAATGCCATGGAGACACCAACATAATCCCAATATAGATTATTCCACGCACACAATGAATATAAATTTTCAAGGAAAATCTATTACATTATTTGGTATGCATGCATCTCATATGTTTCCACTGCTTTTGCATACTCAAGCAAAACGTGCACTACGCAAGAATACTAAATCATATCTCATTTGGGTGAATGAATTGCACGCAAAAGAAACTCATATGCACCCTAGACATAAGGAATTTCTTGCATATTTTAAGGACTGTTTTGCAGAAGACCTACCACCAGGTTTACCTCCATCACGTCCAGAAGACCATAAGATTGACCTAATACCTGGCACACAACCACCTTGCAAAGCCCCATATAGGCACAATCAAATAGAGCAAAAAGAAATCCAGACTCAAGTAGAAGAATTACTAAATAGAGGTTTAATTCGACCTAGCAGTTCCCCATTCGGTGCACCTGTGCTCTTAGTCAAGAAAAAGAATAATACTTATCGGATGTGTATTGACTACCGAGCATTAAACAAGATCACTGTAAAGAATAGGTATCCTATACCTAGAGTTGATGACCTTATGGACAAACTGCAAGGATCTTCTATATTTAGTAAAATTGACCTTAAATCTGGATATCATCAGGTGAGGTTAGATAGATCCGACATATTTAAGACTGCATTCAGAAAACAGTTTGGCCATTACGAATTCTTAGTTATGCCATTCGGATTAACTAATGCACCTGCTACTTTCAGTAGAATGATGAACCGTATTTTTCTAAAATATCAGTATTGTGTGATTGTTTTCTTTGATGATATTTTAGTATTCAGTCAAAGTGAAAAAAGAGCATTATGAGCATTTATCATTAGTTTTTCAATTACTGAAAGAAAATCAATTGTTTGCAAATCCTGACAAGAGTGAATTCTTTAAGACAGAAATAGAATATCTAGGTCATATTGTATCAGAAGAAGGAATAAAAGTTGATCCTAAGAAAATTGACGCAATATTGCATTGGCCTATTCCTAAAAATGTACATGAATTACGCTCATTCCTTGGTCTTGCTAGTTTCTATAGGAAGTTTGTACGTAATTTCTCATTACTTGCTTTACCACTGACCAAACTTCTTAAGAAAGGCATTGTTTATCAATGGACTGAAAACCAGCAGAAATTCTTTGATTTACTTAAACGTGCATTGACCAATGCCCCTGTCCTACAATTGCCTGACTTTAATAGACCATTCTTTTTAGTTGTGACCGATGCTAGCGGATCAGGAATAGGAGCTGTGTTAATGCAAGATAATCATCCAATAGCATATTCTAGTTCTAAGCTGAAACCCTCTGAGCTTAAATATTCCACCTATGACAAGGAACTCTTAGCAGTTGTACAAGCATTGAAACAATGGAAGCATTATTTAATGGGTTCAGAATTCATGATAAAGACCGACCAGCAAAGCATTAGACATCTACTTAGCCAACCCCAAATTTCTGACCGCCATATCAAATGGGCTTCATTCATTCAAAGTTTCCATCCTATCATTCAATACCAACCTGGAAAAGAAAATGTAGTTGCCGATGCATTGAGTAGAAGACCTGCAATTCATAACATTTCTATCATATCTTTTGATTCTTTGATTGCTATGAAAGACACATATCACCAGGATATTACTTTTCATTCTGATTGGCAAAAATTAGTTCAAAATAATTTCATTCCTGTTGATTCATTGTCATATAATGATGGATTCATGTTCTTTGAAAAGAGACTGTGTGTTACTATTCCATTCCGATCTTTTGTTTTGAATGAAATTCATTGTCCCCCATATCAAGGTCATAGAGGTATCATTTCTACATTACGCATGTTAACTGAAGATTTTTATTGGCCGCATATGGATGCAGATGTGTCTAATTTTGTTTCTGAATGTCTGATTTGTCAAAGAATAAAAAGACATCATGGTAAACAGTATGGGTTATTAATGCCTTTATCTATTCCATCTAAGCCTTGGGAACATATATCTATGGATTTCATTACTGGCTTACCAAATACTAAATCTAACCATGACATGATTTGGACAATTGTAGATAGATTTAGTAAGCAAGCATATTTCATTGCATGTAAGAAAACTTTAACAGCATCACAAGCAGCACAGTTATTTTTGAAAACTGTTTTTACTAACCATGGATTGCCGAAAGTGATTATTTCAGATAGAGATTCTAGATTTTGTAATAATTTCTGGATTACACTGTTTGCAAATCTAGGCACAAAGATTGATTTTTCGTCTGCATTTCATCCAGAAACAAATGGACAAACAGAAGCCACAAATAGCACTATTTTAGATCTTTTACGTGCATACACTATCTCTAAACCTCAAACATGGGATACTCATTTGCATTTATTACAGTTTGCATATAACAATACACCGCACACATCTACAAAGAAAGCACCTTTTGAAGTTATTTATGGACATAGATTATCTACACCTGTTGCATCTTTGTCTAATAGAATACAAAGTGCCGATGATATTGCTGTTATGCACAACACTATTTTTGATGAGGTAAAGGATATGATTGCTAAAGCCCAACAATCATATACCAAACAAGCCAACAAGAAAAGACAAGCCATGAATTTCAAAGTAGATGATTATGTTTGGCTTAGAATAGAAAAGCGTAGACTGCAAAGTGTAGATAGACATCCAGTTGTCAAATTAGCCCCTAGATTCTACGGACCATTTAGAATCATTCATAAGATTAATGACAATGCATTCAAGTTAGAACTGCCATCTCATTGGAAAATTCATAATACCTTTCATATTAGTTTATTGAGACCATTTAGAGGACAATTACCTATCCACCCTGTCTATGAAAACCCACCTTTACTAGAAGAAGAGACTGAAATCCTTGAACCAGAAGCCATCATAGACACTGATTACATGACCACTAGAACTGGCCGAAGGTACTCTAGATATCTCGTGAAATTTAAGAACCATCCTGTAGAAGAAGCACAATGGATGCACGCTAGAGACCTAAATGCTTTCCCCACTCTGTTAGCTCCACATTGAGCTAATAGCAATTGAGGTCAATTGCTATCCCACCCCGGGGGTATGATGCCAGGAGGCATATTCCACGGTGGATTCCGTGAGGTTTTACGGTGGATTCCGTAAACTTAGATGACCGGGGCTCATACGCAAAGAGGATTCTTTGTGCGAGAAGTTGATGGGGACGCCTGTCCTTTTCGGGCGTTTCATTCATTTAGTGTGTACATGGGTGATTCCATAGCGGGTGATTCCGCAAAATGCATATTAAATTAATAAACGTTTATGAGTTTAGAGTGCGCACTCGTTATAAATTAAGGTTAGGATTTATTTCTAACCAGTTGATTTATTTATGTAGCTGAAGACTGCTAGGTATTCACTTTTGTCGGTTTAATTGTGTTATTTTACTAACGATTGTGAATGCTTCAGTTGATGTGTAGAGATAGCAGGAGTGGCGGAGGAAAGCATTGGAGTCTAGCGGGTTTCCGACCTTTGGATATATTTTGATAGGCGCCACGCCTATATTTTGATTATGTCTATAGAGACATCGACTATTTATTATTATTTTGTATGCGCTTATGCGCCTGGATATGTTATTTTTATTTGGACATTGAGATTGGGCGTGCCAGACTCTTTGGGCACCGTCCATTAGCTTTATTTTCCTATTTTTGGTAGAAAGCAAACTCAAAAGCTAAAAGCTTGTATATTTTTGTAATTGGGCTATTTTTGAGCAAAAAGATTGAAAATATATATTAAATACATGCTTTGTGAAGCGCTCACACAAGGCATGGGGGAGATTCAACCCAATTTGTCTCTTGTCTCATGTCGTGCTTGCTTTCACATTGATTTTTGTGCTAAAAAGTAGAGTGCTTTGTTCTTGGGGACCTTTGGGAATTCACTACGTGAGCTACCTGCGTCCGATCTGCGCACCAATACCTTGCTCACTTCGCATTTTTATGAGTAAAGAAGCAACCACACTAACCCTTTGATCATAAAATAGATAGTTTACTTCACACATAACAATGTGCTCCACACATAATGATGTGTGTTTGACCAATACATGATTGAAAAGTTACATTGAAAAAGAAAATGTTATTGCTCTTATCTCTTGTGAAGCTTGTGCAATGCATAGACTACCCAATCATCCTAACATCTACATATGTGGGACTATCAAAGAGCTTAACCTACATGTATACATTTGCAATAGAGCTCCATGCGGAATTCATTAAAGGCCATTTAAAACTTGCAATAAATGGCATTTGGGGCTATGTTCTTGCCATATGTCATGTCATATTTCCCAATCTAGTACCTCATTGAGAATTTTGCAAGAAAATTCATAAAGTATATTTTAGTGTATATTCTAGTGGGTCATTTTTGAACCCTTTAAATAGTCCATTCACATACATGTGCACACACACATACAAAAATACTTCCTTTCTCACCCAAAAAACAAGAACGAACATGATAATTCTTATGACCTTTGTAAACTTAAACCAAAAAAGGATACCTATTATAGTAGAATGGCTTTCTCAATCAAATATGTAGATTGATATTTCATATAGTAGCCATGTTATACACAACAATTGATAAGCATAGCCCGACATGTGGCCAATGTAAATACATCATCAATGCTATCACTTTAGCAAATACCCTCTCCTCTTATATAAGTTTCATATAGTAAAAAGCCCTCTTACATGCATAGCCTCAATCACCCTTGTAAAGGACCTTAGTTATGACAACACCTCGTCCACTAAGCTAGACAAAGTTTAAGATGCTAGCATTATCTCCCATTTTGGTATTTTGAGGTTTCCAAGTGTCTTGATAGGTTAGCACGATGCATTGTATATTTGATCCAAGTTTAGTCAAGTGTGTGTAAGAAGTGAGGTTTTGGAGTGAGCTTTTGAGCACGCTTTTCTAACAACCTCAATTTATTTCCATATTGTCCATTTGGTCCTCTTTTTCTTATGGGAAAATATCAAGCCCCATTGCTCCTTCTCCATTACCACCACCACCATCTCCACCACTACCACTAACACCACCACCACTACCACTGCCGTCACGTCTTGCTCTCCCCCCTCCTCATTAGAACCACAACCAATAGCACCACCAACACTTATTAGTCTCTTTCCCTCTTCCTTTTAACTACCTTAAGTACTCTCTCTCTCTCTCTCTCTCTCTCTCTCTCTCTCTCTCTCTCCAACTCTCACTCATCACTTTTTTCACACACACACACACACACATCTTGGGGACCCACAACATATAGCTCTATCTCCTCCTCCCTCTCAATAAACCCATCTCTCTTTCTCTTTTTCACCCCAAACTCTCTCATTTATTCTCTCTCTCTCTAACAACACATTAGTAATTATCTCTTCTTAACTTCATCACTACATTAAGTTTATATGCTTATTTTTGGTGCGTAGATCGGCAGCTATATGCGTGTATAGCGAATGCCAGAAGGTCCCCAAGAACAAAGAACTCTACAAACCTTCACAAAAAGCAAAAGAGAATTTCCATGATATGAAACAAAACGACAAATTGAGTGCAATCTCCCCCCATGCATCCATTGGGCCTCTTCAATAGGATGATTTTTAAACTTAACCAAATATCTAGAATATCTACGGCCAGTTCTAGTGGTCATAAAGTCAGTGCCTAGAATAGTTTCAAGTCCTAGGATTTCAATTTCTTCTTCTAACAAAGGAAGGTTTTCATAGACAGGGTGGATAGGTAATTGGCCTCTAAAAGGTCGTAGCAAATTGATATGAAAAGTATTATGGATCTTCCAATGTTTAGGTAGTTCTAATTTAAATGCATTGTCATTGATCTTGTGAATTATTTTGAAAGGTACATAAAACCTAGGTGCTAATTTAACAACAAGGTGTTTCTCAACATTTTGTAATATTCTCTTTTCAATGCATAACCAAACATAATCACCAATATTGAAACTCATGGCTTGTGTTTTCTTATTAGCTTGTTTAGCATATGATTGTTGGGCTTTCCCAATCATGTCTTTAACTTGAGAAAAAATAATAGCATGCGTATTGACGATATCATCAATAACTTTAACTTTATTTGACAATGATATAACAGGTGTAGGCATTATATGTCCATAAATGATTTCAAAAGATGCTTTATGTGTAGTTGTGTGTGGTGTATTATTATATGCAAATTGAAGTAGATGTAAATATGTGTCCCATGTTTGTGGTTTTGAAATTGTGTATGCATGCAAAAGATCTAGAATGGTACTATTAGCAGTTTCTGTTTGCCCATTGGTTTCAGGATGGAATGCATATGATAAATCAATCTTAGTACCCAAATTAGCAAACAAAGTAGTCCAAAAATTATTAGAAAATCTAGAATCATGATTAGAAATAATAACCTGTGGAAAACCATGATTAGTGAAAACAGTCTTTAAAAACAATTGTGCAGCTTGAGATACAGATAATGTTTTCTTGCATGGTAGAAAATATGCTTGTTTGTTAAATTGATCTATTATAGTCCAAATCATATCATGATTAGCTTGTGTATTAGGCAAACTAGTTATAAAATCCATTGAAATATGTTCCCATGGTCGGTCAGCAATTGGTAAAGGCATTAACAAACCATATTGCTTACCATGGTTTCGCTTAACTCTTTGGCAAATTAAACACTCAGAAACAAAGTTCGAAACATCAGATTCCATTTGAGGCGAGTAAAAATCTTCAATCAATGTTCTTAAAGTGGAAATAATGCCCCTTTGACCTTGATATGGAGGACAATGAATTTCGTGCAACACAAATGATCTAAATTGAATAGTGATACACAATCTTTTCTCATAAAACATAAATCCATCATAATAAGATAAAGAATCAACTGGAATCCAGTTATTAGCAAATAATTTGTTCCAATCAGATTGAAAATTGGGGTCATGGTCATAAGTATCCTTCATAAGAGTAAGGGAATCAAAGGATAGCACAGAAATATCATGGATACTTGGTCTGCTACTCAATGCATCAGCAACAATATTTTCTCTTCCTGGTTGATATTGGATAAGTGGATGAAAACTTTGAATGAAAGCAACCCATTTAATACGATGGTCAGAAATTTGGGGCTGACTAAGGAGATGTTTGATACTTTGTTGGTCAATTTTAATCATAAATTCGGATCCCATCAGATAATGTTTCCATTGATGTAAGGCTTGAACTACATCTAACAGTTCTTTATCATCATAGATGGAATATTTCAACTCAGAAGGTTTAAGTTTACAACTAGAATAGGCTATGGGATGTGAATCTTGCATGAGGACATCGCCTATTCTTGATTCGCTAGCATCAGTGACTACTAGGAAGAATGATCGATTAAAATCAGATAATTACAAGATAGGTGTATGTGTTAAAGCATGTTTTAACAAATCAAAATACTTTTGCTGGTTGTCAGACCAACGATACACAACACCTTTCTTTAACAATTTCGTCAAAGGCAATGCAAGCAATGAAAAATTTCTCATAAATTTTCTGTAAAAGCTAGCAAGGCCTAAGAAAGAACGTAACTCATGCACATTTTTAGGGATTGGCCAATTCAAAATTACCTCTATCTTTTTAGGATCAACACGAATACCATCAAAAGAAACAATGTGACCTAAGTATTCAATCTAGGTTTAGAAAAATTCACTTGTTAGGGTTAGTATACAATTGATTCTCTTTCAACAAGTTGAAAACTAAAGATAGATGTTCACAATGCTCATTCCCCATCCTTATTGAAAACCAAAATATCATCAAAGAAAACAATCACATAATTCTGATACTTTAAAAATATACGATTCATCATACGACTGAATGTAGCTAGTGCATTGGTCAAACTAAAAGGCATAACAAGAAATTCATAATGACCAAATTGAGTTCTAAATGCCGTCTTAAAACTATAAGGTGTATCCAATCGTACTTGATGATATCTATATTTGAGATCTATCTTGCTAAAAATAGTGGCCCCTTGTAGTTTATCCATGAGGTCGTCTACCCTAGGGATCAGATATCTATTCTTAACAGTGATTTTGTTTAGGACACGATCGTCAATGCACATCCTATATGTATTATTTTTCTTCTTAACTAATAGGACATGTGCACCAAAAGGAGAACTACTGGCACAAGAAACTCTAAACCACTTACTATATAGGAAAAAAAAGAGAATTTGCTAGTTAGATTTCCACATAACTAGAAAGAGTCTAATATAGGAAAAATCAAACTTTACTAGATTGCCAATCTAGAAACATAGTTTCCAATATAAAAACATTTTTCTAGTTAACTTACCATATAGAAAGATTTTTTTGGTCAACTTACTATATAGGAAGTTTATTATCATAACTATCTATATAGTAACTTTATAAAAAAAAACTACTATATAGTAACTTCAGAAATAGACATTATCTATATAGTAACTTCATCGAAAAAGTTACCATATAAGAAATTATAACATATCACATCTATGTAGTAACTTTATCATATAAACTTAGCATATAGGAGGCATATAATGACATAATCAAATCTCATAGAATGTTATTTTAATATTTTTATATAAATAATAATAGAAAAATAATTGATTTAAAAAGTGATTTTAATAAAGTAAAAGTGAATAATAGAATTTTTGCCAATTAAGTAGCAAACTATAATGTGAAATCCAAATTGTCCCTATTCTACTACATTAACATTATCTAGGCTTAAACTTCCACTGACTGTATCTTTTATTATAACTTGTTTTTGCACCATGAGCCACTATACACTAAGTGCAACTTGAAGATTATATTTCTCCAATGCTTGCCAGCCAAGCAAAAGAAGCCACTGACCCATCATTGTTGCCAAACCTCTAAGAGCATATAAGAGTTGTCCACCTTCAAACAGGTGAGCAAAACTGAGAATGGCCAATATTCAATGGTGCGCACTCTGCCTACACTACAAGATATAGACCTTATAGCGACGTTTAAAGCGACGAAAATACAAACAACAAAATTTTCCCCCGTCGTCGCAAAAAGCGTCGTTATTGACGACGCCATGGAATCGTCGCTATTTGCGTCGCTATATGCGTCGCTATATGCGTCGCATTTGCGACGCATATAGCGACGCAAATAGCGACGCATATAGCGACGGTTACAGAGAATTTGCGACGCTGATAGCGACGACAATAGCGACGCCTGCAGTAAATTTGCGACGCAAATAGCGACGGTAACAGAGGAAATTTTTTTTTTGTGGCAGGGCAGCTACAAAATAGTTTCTGCACTGCTGCATACAAAGCGTTTGCAAACAAAAAGAATCTATACTGAAATCATAAAACTGATAGATGAAATAAATACATGATATCGCATAAAATGCGATTGGTACAATCATAAAACAATATCACTAATACATAGAAAATGTCTACATAGATCGGGCGACTAAAAACTAAAGGTATGTGAGCGCTAAGGATCCGAGGGCGAGCTACAAATCGTCGTCCCCCGAAAGCTCGTCCCTCTGCAAAGGAGCATCAAACGGATTCTGCAGAAAAAGAAACAACATATCAATCCACCATACAATAATGCATTCAAATATCTCATGGTAACTACGGACATGAAAGATGAGAGACTTACTGGGCCGCCGCGTCTGTACAATCGGTCGATCAATGATCTGAGACCGTGCCTCTCTGCATATTGAGTCTCAAGGCCTTGCGGATCACGATTTGTAATGGAGTGCTGCAAAGAAAACAAAATGCTAACTGTTAGAAATATGATTGTCAGTACAAATAATATCTCAAAAAAACAAATAAGCAAAACAAAAGAGAAACTTACAAAGTCCTCCAAATATGTCCTGTGGCCGCCACTCCCAAGATGATGTACCGATCTGGCCTCGATTCGTGCCCTCGCCGCCTCCCGCTGCTGACTCCAACGTCCTGGCGAATTTGTAGCCTCCTCCCTCAGTCGGCGCCAGTCCTCTGCATCTAACCACTCGGGCTTTGGAGCCCCACTCTTGATTGCCTTGCGTGCGTCGGATCGTCTATGTGACATGTATGCACGCATGCAATCCATCATCCAGCCCGTAGAGAATCTATCCACTGCGGCTGGCACCGGGAACTCCTCATGCAAGGATGCTACTATGTACTCCTTGCTCCCCTCCGGTATGTTCCTCCAATGATCCAGGACGTTGTGCCGAAAAACTTGTTGGCACAACTCCCTCATGCGAGCTATCACCCTCCTCCCCTCATCATTCATGATGATAGCTCCTGACCTGCCATCCACTAGGTATCCATAATCCCTAGGAGTGTGCCTCGTATGGGCCCTCTCCCATCTCCGTCCACGCTCCTGGGCATATCCAGGAGACCCCTGAACATCCGGTGTACCGACGGGGGTACCCTCTCCCGGAGTGCCACTGAAAGGGGTGCCACCAGAGGGGGTGCCACCAAAAGGAGTGCCACCAGAGGGGGTGCCACCAAAAGGAGTGCCACCAGAGGGGGTGCCACCAAAAGGAGTGCCACCAAAAGGCGTGACATCTACCGACGGCTGCGCAAAAGCCGGAGTAACTGGAGTGGACGTCCCCACAGGTGTGACAAATCCGGGAGGTGACCGAGCTCTAGCTGAACGACGAGACGGAGACACCGCGTCCGTGTCTCCACAGCAGCACCCCCCTGATCCTCCTGCAGTTGTAGTCCCTCCCTCTGGCCCAAGTCGCGAGCGTCGAGATCGTCTGCTCGAAGCTGAAGCATCTGATTGCACTGAAGCTGATCTAGCAGAGCGCCCTGACGAAGAACGAGACAGCTCCTGATCTGCTATCTCTCTGAATCTCGCGAGCTGATCTGGAGACATACGTGCCATCATCTCCTGAAACTCCTCATCGCTCATCCCTCGACTCATCCTGAAAATAAAGATACCTGCAGAGATAAAAAATAATGTTAGAATAATCAATTGAAACTATACAAAGCGCATTAATATAAATCATTTTTGAAAAATCCATCTTAAAATGCATATCTTATCTACCTTTATGGAAGATCTAAACAACGAATTGAGTAATACAATTCTCCAAGAATGAAGTATTCTATGGTCCCATGTTAATCTCCTGACATAACTCTGCATACACTGGAAGGTCGATAGACATGTCACCACAAAAGAACGAGTCTGCCTCGTTCTCAAAAAATTCTACGACTTCTGTATTTCCATCATTGTTAGCCGATGCGGGCTCCAAGCTTGCGGTGGCCTCCACCCCTTGTAATTTCGATCCCTCTATTTGCATATATTCTTCATCTATGCCTGGAACATCGCTTTGATCGTATACTCTCGCACCTCTAGGAGTTGAAGGTATAACATACCACCATCGAGGTTGTCGGGGATTTGGATAGAAGATTACCTGTTCACAAACACTTACAAACCATCTTCAAACCATTGTGACATAAAGCATGTCGTATTACAATTAGCAAGCAAATGACTAGAAGATTACATGTTCACAATGTGCCGGCAACACAAAGGTGTCGCGCAAATCCATCCATTTTTTTTCGGAATCTATTTCGAGAAATCCAGATGGACCTCGTCGAACCGTTGCGCCAGCTCCTCCAAGTACCACTTTGAACCACTGCACATCGAATATTATCATGGAGAAGCTACGGTAATCCACCGTAATAATACTTTGCAAATTCCCAAAATACTCCATCTCATCCACAATCGTGTTCGGATCCATTGCTCGTCGCCGGCTCTCTTGCTCAAACCTTGCCATGACACCACAGTCCATTGTGGAGCGCATTTTGTCAATACGCTCCACCCGAAAATGCCGTCCGCGCGACCACGCTGCACTATATATTTTGTATTGCACATTGAAACACTCAAATTAGATGTAGCAAACAAATTCAGATACGACACATTCTAAACCCCTCATTACCTTTGGACTACATCCCCTCGAGAACTCCCACTCCTCCATTGAGACCTCTGCCCCTTCGCTGGATGCTGCGATCAAGGCTCCATGCAACCATCGTGTTGACATAAACCGCGGCATCTCCTCCATGCCTTCGGGATATCGAATCGGTTGGTGACGCGTACTGCGTCGGAATTCAGCTCGCGCTTCCTCTCGATCTTGCCTTGCAATTTGGTACTTGGCGAGCCACGTCTCCATGGAGGCATGGTGCAACATACAAAAGCGATTCACTTTCTCTTCCATTGAGGCATCCATTCTTTTTTCTACCCCATTTCCAACCACCACATCTCCAGTCAGCCTGTCATCGTCCTTGAGCGTCCATAGCATTTCATTGTCTGGTTCCACCGTTGGTAGCCATTGTGAGATATGCACTAATGCCTCTGACACCAACCAACCCTCCGCCATGCTACCTTCCGGACGAGCTCGTTGTCGCACAAAGCCTTTCAGGGTTTTCATGAAGTGCTCCAGGAAGAACATCCATCGCGTATGGACAGGTCCGGCAATCTCCACTTCGTCCACAAGATGCACAAGAAGGTGAACTTGTATCGTGAGCATGCTAGTGGGCAGGTATTTCTCAAAGAGACAGACCATCTCAACTGCTCCCCGCCTTGCGGATTCAATAGAGGACGTCTTAATCTCTTTCTGTGAGATCCATTGCACCAAAGTCGACAGCTTGTAAATGGCCCCGCGAATTTATGGAGTTAGGCATCCCACGATCGCGATCGGTAGGACAAACTGCCACAAATGAGAAAGCATTAAGAATAATGGTCACTTTTCAAATTTCAAAATGTCCACGCTTATTAAAATCCATTCTGTTCACAAACCTGACATATCTTATGCCAATCATGGGATTTTAGCCCAGACATTTGGTCATCTTTAGAAAATGCGGACCTGAGAGAACGCATCATACCCGTCGGAGTGCGGATAGACTTGATTACTTGCTTCACAATGCGCTCTTCTTTGGTAGACAAAACCCAGGGAGCGCGAGGAAGCTGCACTCCCCCTTCAGCACTCGACTGCGGCCAAAGCGCCTCCATCTTACCTACCTCCTTTAAATCCATTCGTGACCCTATAGTGTCTCTCTTTCCTGTGATGTGGTCCCATAGCAAGCTGCCCACATTTTTGAAAATATGCATGGGATCCAACAAGTGGTTGACCTGTAAGTGGGTCCAATATGGCAACTCGTAGAAAACTGAGAACCGTCGCATTCCATTTGGATGTGATTCCGGGTTTACCATTTTCAGCTCGTACCAGCTTGCAGCGTTCATACGTGCTGGAGGTCGTCCAAGAAAACCTTCCCTGAGTTCATGATCCTCCGGCAAGAAAGTGGCGTGTCCTTGATATACCATCTTCTTCATGGTTCGTGACCTTCGGGAGTCTAACTGTGGCCCACACAATGGACATGCATGATAACCTGAGGTAACGAGACCTGCAAGGCGATCCACGACCTAGTGAATACTTGATTGAATGAAATAAAATATAGATATTACCGGCGTGAACAAAGGTCTGCTCACCTGAGCACTCTCCCAATCCCGGAAAGTCATGCATCGTCCACATGAGAATGGCTCGAATGTTGGCTGACCGCCGACCATCGCGCCTGCTCATATCTTGCACCGTGACCCCCTTCTCCCACAAAATCTTAAGCTCATCGACTAATGGACGAAGATACACGTCCATATTTTTTACTTTGTAGCGGCCCGGGACGAGCAAGCTAAGGATGAGATGTCCTTTCTTCGTAGAAAGCCATGGAGGAATGTTGTAGTTGACAAGCACTATAGGCCACACACTGTAAGAAGTCGAGCGCAGACCGAATGGGTTCACACCATCCATGGCGAGACCGAGCCGAAGATTCCTTGGCTCTCGCGCAAAGCCTGGGAAGGTAGAGTCAATGTGGCTCCATGCGCGCGAATCTGCTGATATTCGTTGCACTCCATCCGTAGACCTATTCTGCACATGCCACGTTGTCAAGCTTGCCATGGCAGACGTGCGAAACATGTGGTTTATGCGGGGGATGAGCGGAAAGTGTCTGAGGACTTTTTGAGGGATGGTCTGCCCTTGCAAGTCCTGTCGATACCTGTGAGCACCACACTTTGGACATGTCTCCATAGTCTCGTATTCATCTCGAAACAATATGCAGTCGTTGATACATGCATGGATGTTATTGTAGTCCATGCCAAGCTTCCGTAAAACATGTCGTGCATCATCACGAGACTCAGGCATGGTGTTTGCAGGTGGTAATATATGATATTTCAATAACCTGAAAACATCATAAAACACCTTGAAAAATCCATCCATATTTACAATAATACTGTTTAAAAAAAAAACAATGAAGTCTGTATGCAAGGTACCTGAATAACTCAGTCACACTCGTATCGCTCCAACCGTATTTCGCTTGCACACTTAAGAGTGCAAGCAATGTCTTCAACCGAGATACTCGGCACCCATCATATAATGGTATGGATGCTTCCTCTCTAAGCGGGTCAGATGTCTCAACATCCATGGGAATCAATGCATCGATCATTGCCTCCATCTCAGGCTCCAAGATTGTAGGCAAGTCGGGAAGGTTGTCTGTCTCCTCTGGCATTGACGATATAGATGGGCCTTGCGAGTGGTCTATTGGCTCCTGCCATCCATCCATCTCACGTCCACGAACTCTTCTAATTGGCCGCAAAGGGTGCACTCCCCCTTGGGTCGAGACATCACCCCCCTGGACACAAAATTTGCCAACAAGACCCAATCTTATTGTGTATGGTTTTCAATTAGCTTGAGAGTACAAGGATCAAAAAATGCTAACTTGAAAATACCGTTTGCTGAAAATCTGCAATCGCCTGATCAATAATCTCAGGTTGAAACTCGCCAAATCGTCGTACGTGTTCTATAGACAATCGGCGTTTTCGTCTAATTGCCAACTTGCATTGAGAGCAAGGACATGGGACACGCTGATTAAGATACGACTCGCGGTCTTGAACAATAGGACCTTCTTCGTTTGCCATCTTATCTACATTACAGCAAACGAGGCTTAAATGGATAGCTTTTTGGAGATGTACGTCAACTTGCAAGTTGACCATAAACCTTGCATTGTATATAGTAGTCGAGAGATTTTCCGATGTTATATCTCGGCCTTGTATCATGCTCAACGATTTGTTTGTCCCGGTAGATAATTTTTTGTTATATCTCGGCTTTGAGTATAAGTAATCCATTTTAAAATTAATGCGCGCCATCTATGAAATTTTACAACTATAGTAATAAAATTTATTTCAATCAATTCTACTCATAGTCATAAGACCTGAGAGAAATTATCCTATACTCAATTTAAGGGATCTCCACTTCTATAACAATAATTTTGGGTTAATTTTGATGAAGTACGTGGCCGTATGCAAAGCACATTGCATACCATTATCGATACGTATATTATCTTAAATTTCATTCCCTTCCCTCTCCCTCTCCCTCTCCCTCACCCTCTCCCTCTCTTTCTCTCACCCTCTCCCTCACCCTCTCGTTCTCTTTCTCTCCCTCTCTCATTTCCTCCCTCCTCCTCCCTCTCCCTCTTTCTCCCTCTTTCTCCCTCTCCCTCTCCCTCGCTCCCTCGCTCCCTCTCCCTCCCCCTCCCTCTTTCTCTCCCTCTCTCATTTCCTTCCCCTCCCCCTCCCTCTCCCTCTCCCTCTCCCTCTCTTTTTCTCCCTCTCCCTCTCTATCTCTCTTTCTCTCTCATTTCCTAAACAAGCAAAAAATAAAGTGATTTAAACATCCTCCAAGCAAAAGGGAGAGGGAGAGATACAATGCACTCTCCCTCTCTTTCTCTTTCTATCCCTCTCTCATTTCCTTCCCCTTCCTATCCCTCTCACTCTCTTTCTCTCTCATTTCCTCTCCTAAACAAGAAAAAAATAAAGTGATTCAAACATTAAACAAGCAAAAGGGAGAGGGAGGGAGAGAGAGAATGCACTCTCCCTCCTTCTCCCTCTCTTTTTCTTTCTCTCCCTCTCCTATTTCCTCCCCCTCCCTCTCCCTCTCCCTCTATTTCTCTTTCTCTTTCTTTCCCTTTCCCTCTCCCTCTCCCTCTCTTTCTCTCTTACTCTCTCATTTCCTCTCCTAAACAAGCAAAGAAGAAAGTAATTTAAACATTAAACAAGCAAAAGGGAGAGAGAGAGAGAGAGAATGCACTCTCACTCTCTTTCTCTCCCTCTCCCTCTCTTTCTCTCCCTCTCTCTCCCTCTCCCTCTCCTTCTCTTTCTTTTCCTCTCCTAAATAAACAAAAGAGAACGATTTAAACCTTCAACAAGTCAAAGAAAGAGAGAGGGAGACTCACCAATGAGATATGGCGAGCGTGGGCGGCTTCTCTTTGCAACGAGGGCTCCTCCTCTCCTTCGCGAACAACGACGGTGGCGGTGGCGGTGGCGGCGGCGGCGGCAACAAGTCTCTTCCTCCTCTTCTTTCACAAAGCCTTGGCTCTCTCCCTCGCTCTCGCTCTCAAAAGGCGAAGAAAACAAAATGAAAACGGCGCTCTGGTTTCGGCCGCGCTTTTTTTCCCTGCGGCGTCGCTATATGCGTCGCTATTTGCGTCGCAAATGCGACGCAAATAGCGACGCTATTTGCGACGCAAATAGCGACGCAAATAGCGACACAAATAGCGACGCATATAGCGACGCCAATAGCGACGCCGATAAACGCCGTCGCTAATCGGCGTCGCTATTGCCCCAGTCCCTTGTAGTGCTACCTGTTTCCTTCCTGGTGAGCAAAACTAGGATGCCTGCCTGGTGATGGCCAATATCACCAGCTCCCTTGGATGCCTGGGAGCTCATCAACAGCTCTACCAGCGCATGCCTCCTTCCTAACTACTGTGGAGACTATGGCATCTGTGTTAACCCGGGCTCTTGCAACGTAGAGAGTGAGGGAGCCATGCTGTGACGTTCTGAGCATGCACAATGATCTCATTCCTAGTAAAAACAATCAAATGCCTCCGAAGCAACATCAGTCGCATGAAACAAAACGTTCGGTATAACAATTAAACGAACATGCTACGGATGCAATGTACCTTTGCCAGGATATGGCAATCTAAATATTTCAATCAAAGGGCTGCAGCCCTAATGAAGCCTTAGTTTCTTTGTGAAGATACCGGAAGGATCTCATTAATACGTACTTAGAAGCATCACCCGTAAAGGCATGCTAATATAGTAATTATCAGGGGGATGTAGCTTGATCTTGAGAGGAAATTTATCCCTAGTTAGGGAGCACATCAATGACATAGTTTTCTATACTTTCCTTTTCCTTTCTATAAAAGCCTCATCAACTATTAAAGTTAGCAAAGAAAGAGAAATATAGCAGCACAAGGCAATTCTCAAGCACACAATGTTCGCTCTTGTTCATTGAAGGGAAAATTTATTTCACCATTTTTGTGATGAAGGGAGAGCGCCCCTCTGAATAGCACTCCCAACCTTCAAATTCTAGCCTTTCCTCTGGAAATATAGTATCATTTGCCAAACTTACACTACCTTCTGAAAAAATATGGGAAAGATCAATCTCAGCAGCACAGACTACCTGGCTGACAACTGGGAGTACTCAAAACAACGGCTATTTTCATGGATATCGCCGGCCCCATCACAAGAGGCCAATGATAATGAGCTGGTTGAAAATCTCATCATATGCAAATGGGCTTCCAGAAAGGCATGCAAACTCTAAGTGAGGGGAGGATCAGGGACCTCCCCATAGTCCTTATCCAGCATTTGCGCTACCTTGCACATGTCAGGTCTCCTTGTGGAGTCCTCCTGGACACATAGCAGAGCAATTCTCACTATTTTCTTGGCTTCGTCCCCATCAAATTCATGCCCCAGCCTTGCATCCACCAGCTCCAGCCTTTTTCAAAAATACTTCAGCAACAATAGAGAAGTGATACATGCTATGTATCATGCCAGATCTAACCTATGACAAAGAGGATACATGCAATGCATTCAAATATGTCCTCTAATGTCCCAAACTTCTAAGAAGCATAGGCCTGAACAATACTGGAATAAAGGTCCTGACCTTTGAAAAGTTCTCAATATCCCAAACAAAGAAACTATGATCAGCATATACAACAACTGGAAGAACCAAAATATTTGATGTAAAAATAGTGATTGAAGAGAAACCTGACTAATGTATTATCAAAACTGAAGCACTTTACGCCTAACAGCTTTAAGTTTCTTCTCAATGTAAGGACTCACTAATGCTATCTCACAATAAAACTTACCAAGCTTGTGCGATGTTGCAAATTGACAAGCAACATCATCAGGATATGAGATCCCATTTACATTATGTGCGGCAAGGTAGGACTCAGAAGCATGTGTTTGTATCTATCAAGTTATGGAATCCAAATGGCGCTGGTCAAGGAAAAGTTGCAGTAAATGCAAGAGACTCAAGCATGAAAATCTGCACAATACCATCACTGCATGCAAAAGCAATGTGAAAACTTGAAATGGCTAAACCATGGCCTTGTCGAACCTGCAACAAGTAGATGAAACTGTTGTTGATGTTTGCAAATAGGCAACCACAGAGAGATCCTTGCTTGCATATCAGAGGATACCTTAAGATTAACCCATTTTTTCAATGCAAGTTCACAATGCAGAAGGCATACTATTCCTGTTGAACATCATATGTGTCAACCACAATCCTCAATTCACTAATTATACTAAATTAGTAGCAAAATTGAGAACAGTGCTGCCAAACAGAAAAAGTTGGTTAAAGCCTGCTTGGGCATGCCTGTGCAGGTCAAGGCATAAACCGGTTGGACATCTCCATCTCGTGAATCTTCTTAAGATGTTACTACCGCAAAAGAATTTTCACACAGACTACCAATATGAACATTTCTTCCATCTAGGACAAGACCTGAGCCTATTCCAGATCATTGATGTCTTGCATTTGACTTGATAGTCCAATGTTTCAAGTGATTAGCACCTGGTATAACAAAAAAACTTCCATCTGAAGCAACATGAATCCCACTTTTTGGCATGGATATAGTTGTTTCTCTCACTTTGGCTATCAATGCTGCAGACTTGAAATCCCAGAGGAAAACTAAACCATCATATGGAAATCCAGCTGAAGCAAGATGTTTTCTTGGGCACCAAAGGCATCATAAAAATTCAGCTGGAGTTTCCATATTTATTCCTATTAACGTATATGTTGATGTTAGTATTTCAAAAACATGTTGCACTACAAACTTTGGCCTCCCATATTGATTCAAAAGAACAAAAACTTAAATCTTCTGATTCACGCTCATCATTTTCTAGAATGGTCTCTGCAACCTTGGCCTATGCCCAATGCGGCAACAGGGACACACTGAACTTAAATGCAAGAGTTGTATTGCTTGCAAGTTGAGGTCCATTAGTAACAAGAGTACCAGAAGCATCCAACTCTTGTGTCTAAGACTTGTCACGTCTCAAGGGGTTTGAAGAAGTATTGTTTAGTTGCCCTTTTGAGTCAGAACTACAGCACTTCCACATCATCTTAGTTAGAAGATTAGGAAGCCTCCAAACAAATATGCAACTCTCTCCATTAAACTCTTTGAAAACCATAAATTAGCATCACCAAGTGAAAAAGTTATAGTAAAGAAGCCAAGGTCAGCATATATACAACTCTAAAGGCCACCTTAAACTTATCGATATTAGCCGCTTGCAATCAGGGATGAAAGCTATCCTTGTTATTACTTTAGCATGACCTTGCCCCAGGGATAAAATGCTTCCATCTGATATGTCATACATGTGCATGCTCTTATCAAAATGTGATTAGACTACTTATGACCCACTAGGATCAATGTGAACCTACACAGAAAGGGGCAAAAGACATTAGAAACTATGATGACAAATATTGTACACAAACCCAATGCCTTAAATATCAAAAGTAGCAAATATGCAGACAGAAAAAGTGAGATATAAAGAGATGTGGCTTTGCCAATTATCTTCAAGTGGTCAACCTTAAGAAGAACAAGGTTCAATCCTTATTATATTCAGCTTTCTTATTTGAAGAGAGCAGAAATCCTTGTAAAAACAACATCAATTTGATCTTATGCACCATTTGTAAAACATCAAAACACACATACCTTTTTTGCCCTATTCTTTACACCATCTGACAGTAAATTGAGCAAGTGAAAACAAGGAATTCATTGTTCATACTTTTATGGGCTCACCAACTTCTCCTTCTGGTTTGAAGCATCTTACAGACTTCCCACTAGCAAGATTGAGCGTGTTCAGCTTCTTATCCTGAAACCATACAAAACAAATAACTTAACATATTATCCAATCATGTTTCAATATAAAACTTGTGGTAACCTTCCATGAAAAGAACTTCCAACCTGTCCAACAGTTACTGCTATCTTGTTGTATGGATCAATATCCATATCATAAACTATGCCACGAGAAGCCATTTCTTGATAATAATGTGTACTCTTGATGCCCATTGTTGTTGCCTCTATGTTGCAAAACACCATTGATCTACAGGTAAGTGGTTTTACAGTTGAGCCAAAACAAAATAGACTTGAGAATCTAAAAATTCAAAGTAAAAACCATGACTTTAGGAGGAAACCATACTTGTCCCCACTAGTGCTCAGCAAATTGAAACCACCAGAAGCAAATTTTGCTGCGCTGATTGAAGTTGAATGATCATCTCATGTCTTGATGATCAGCACCCATACAAACTATAGCAATCCAACAATCTTGAAAAATAAACCCATCTAGGTACTCCATTATGCCAAACAAGAGTACATCCAAGTCCATAGTATGCAAATTCTCCTATGACCAAAGGAGATTAAAAATGGAAGTAAAATGTATCCCACATCATGATATGATGCTGCCCACTAGATGCCTACCTTCTCCATCGAGTTCACACCAAAAGCTCACTTATATTAATATAGCTCAATAAGCAGAACTATTTTTGCAAGGACATAGGTCCAATATGAGTCCAGAGTGAAAAATACAAAACAAACTGCGTGCAAAAAATCCATCATTTCAGCTACCTTACTGAATAATCTACAAGAATCATTAAAGAATGATATACAGTACCGATGCCCAACCGACTTAAACCTACAACAATATAACTGCATCTAATTGAATTCTCTCAATCATTGTAGCTTACTAAAATTTGCTGTTGGGCTCTTGCCTCTACTGGGACTGGCCCTATTGCAGCCCAAAACACCTAAACTGACTTAAAAACTAAAGTGTCCAATGAGACTACCACCTTAGGTGCCAGACTAAATAATCTAAGAGATTTAATAACAGGATGGAACTCATGGCAGGCTCACCTTATACCCGGGATTGAATACAAATGACATAACCGACATAATCTTCAAAAATTCAGCTGTGCCAAACTCAATAATGTATTTGCATTTACTCTTGCATCCAGCTGCTTCTATTGTCACTGACTAACCCTGATGTGGCCAAAGCCCTTGATATGACAACTCACTTGGATCTTGGATCTTTGACTTTAGGCTTGTGCACCAAATGTCTCGATGTTCTTTCACATTGCATGCCTATTCAGAGAGTTAGCCACAAACCCACTGTACTAGCTATAAGTACTTCAACTACATAGGGACATAAATATGGGAGATCCATAAAATGTAAGCTAATATATGTAACTAGAAAACAGTACATTGCCCTGTTTGAAGAAACAACTACAGAAAACAGGTCAAAAAATGGTTGACACATCATACCATTGATAAAACCAGGAACTATCATCATGCAATTGCGCATTCAGATCTTGAATGTAAGTCCCACATTGAAGAATGGTAAATTGCAATGATCCTCCTTCCTCTTTGATATTTGTTGAGACCCCTGCCTGCATCCCAAGCACCTGGATGTCAGCTTCACCCATCGGACAGGGGTTGAGGAAGCCATGTGTTGCTATACGAGTATCTCCAATCCAGAGTCAAGTCAACTTGGACATTAGAGGCCCGCATGGCCACACTGGTATTGCCAAGGGAGACGACAGGCCATGCCTGCTATCAGCAGCACCAGCGACAGGAACAAGCATACAGTATTGCCGCTTGGCCCGGGCCATGAGCTCGCGGGCACATTGCCGTTCCTTGGGAATTTCTGTAGGTGGCTGGGAAGTCACCACACGTTTCGCTGAGCGTATTGGCTCGGCGATATACGGCCCCATCATGTACCTGTGGCTAGGTCGGGTCCCGTGCATTGTGGTGTCGTCGGCCGCCATGGTGCGTGCCTGCTTTAAGGACCACAACCATGTCTTCGCCGGTTGCCCGCGCTATGCATACGGCCGCCTCCTCGTGTACCACTGCAAGGGCATCGGCTTCGCCCCCTACGGCCCCCGCTGGTCCCTCATGCGCCGCCTGTGCACCTCCCACCTCTTCTCCCCCAAGCAGTTCCAGTCTTCCTTGCACTCCCAAGCTGCAGAGATGTCCTCCATGATACAATCCATATGGCTCACTCACCATAAGCACAAACCCATCAATGTCTCTCACAAGGTCAGTGTTACGTCAAATGAACTGCCTTGTTCTCTTTTGCTGTAAAAGCCCCAAAAAGTTTAGAAAGAAAACCTAGGTTTAAGGGACAATGAATTTCAAAAAGGACCCCTTTGACAGTTTAAAGAAGGAACAATATTTCTGGTTGTAAAAATGGCAAAGACGTCATATAATTTCATTCAAAAATCTCTCCACATTTTTTGAGTTGAAGATTTCTATATCTACTACTACCAAAAATGTCTTTTGTGAACCTTGGACAAGGTTTTCACGTTGGCAGCCAACAACACCAGCCACATGGTCATGGGGAATTGTTTCTTCGAGTGGACTAGTGCTCCCACCCCCCAAGTGGAGGAGTTCAAGCAAATGATCAATGATTTCTTTTGCCTGGTAGGAGTCTTCAACCTTGGGGACTACATCCCCTTCTTACGAAACCTTGATTTGCAAGGATATGAGGGCAAAATGAAACAACTCCACAAGAAACTTGACTCTTTTTGGGAGTGCACCATATGAGAGCACTCTCACCTAGAGTGTGAAAGAGGGGGGCATTTCCTTGACTTCCTTATGTCCCTTACTACTTCGACTACTCCAAAATCGTACAAGCTCAACATGGAGGAAGTTAAGGGTGCCTTGATGGTTTGTATTGAATGGTTTTCTTCTTCTCACATCTTGGAAGTTAAATTTGGATCTTAGGGTTCTTCTTATTATGGTCATCTTGATGGGCATAGTTGCATATTATATTCATCTTCACCAAAGGTTGTCTCTGTGTACATGTAGGACCTCTTCGCAGCTGGCACTGATACCATGGCAGTTTGTGTTGAATGGGCAATGACAGAGCTCCTATGTAATCCAAATGTGTTGAAGAAAGCTCAAGCCGAGCTTGATTGTGTAGTGGAAAAGAATAGCATGGTGCAAGAATCAGACATCCAACAACTCAAGTACTTGCAAGCCATTGTAAAGGAGACATTACGACTCCATCCACCGTCACCCCTTCTTGGAGCACGTGAAGCTTTAGACTCTTGTGAAATCATGGGATATTCCATACCCAAGGGCACACATCTCATAGTCAATGAATGGTCATTGGGACATGATGAAAGTGTTTGGGAGAGACCTTTGGAATTTATTCCTGAAAGAGTCCTGCACACAAGCATTGATGTTCACAGACACAATTTTGAGCTAGTTCCATTTGGAGGAGGTAGACGCATATGCATGGGGATACCATTGGCCTTATGCAATGTGCAGTTTTCTCTTGCAAGCTTGTTACATAGCTTTGATCGGTCCCTTGCACCTCATGAAACACTTGATATGTATGAGAAGTTTGGAACAGCATTGGCAAAAGTAAAACCCCTCTTACTAAACCCACACCCCGACTTTCGAAAGAGATATATGGGTTTGAATGAAACCTCAAGATCACTCTGTAGATCCAATGTTATTAGGTGGATTAGCTTATGCGAGATTAAACTTATTATGGCTAGAGATGCATTGTAAATATTCATCTTAGGAGGGTCCAATATTAATATCACAAGAGAGACAAGTACACAAATATATACCCATCAATAGAAATAGTATGTCCTACAAGTTTAAGACAAGGACAAGAGCTACATGTTGTTTCCTCGCTACCTACAAGTTGAGAGAGTTTCCCAATCATTAAGCAAGAAAGCAAGGAAATTAAAAAAGACACATCCCTCATTACACTATGGCTCTCAACAAAGATGCCCACAAACCCAAATGAGAGTGCAAGTGGAACCCTTTTCTTAAACATTTTCATTTTGCACCTTGCATGCTAAAATGCAAATAACAAATATGCTTCTTCATTTGCACATTATCTTTATTAACAACATGGCTAATAGAAATAAGACTTTCAAGCAATATCAAAACTACTTTGAGCTACTTCTAACATGAGAACTATTTTCATTACTTGCATTGGGGTCAATTATGATGAAAAGAATTCAATGTAAAAGAGAGACTGCATAATTGTTAAAGTTGTAAATCATGAGTTTATGTTTGCCTTATCTGTGAATTGTTATTATCATTCATGCCAACAAAGGGTTTTCCTTTTGAATAGATTGTGGTGGTAGATGTGGATAAAGTAATTGTAGTTAGCAAGCAACCATTGCTTGAACGAGTATGTTAGAGCTTGAGTACAAGAGATGAAAGACCAAGATGGCATGAATTTTTGAATAACAAGAATACCTTTAGAGTGGTGTATGTTAACCCCTTTATTCTATAGTCAAGTGAGGTATTAGAGCCATCTCTATTCCCTTCTTGCTTACAGTTTCTTCAAGGTATTAGAGCTTGATATGCTCTGTGAAATTTGTCAAGTAAAAATATTATAGATGTATTGCTAAAGAAGCATGTATAGAGGAAAAGGAGCTAGCAATGGAGTTCAACAATTGGTGAGAACTGAGTGATCAAGTGTTGACTCATGTTTATGCCCCAACATCCACAGCGAATGATCTTTTTGAGCAACCTTGTCTAGATCGATGATGGTAACCTGGCACCATTAATTAGTGCTTCGAAATCCCTCCAATATTTAGTGCTCCAAAATCCCTCCAATATGGAAAGAGTCGTGTAATATATGATCAAAGACTCCAACTTTGGCTTTCCTTGGCTTGGTTAGTAAGCCAACTAAATTTCGAGTTGCCAGCTTATTAAAAACTTATTGTGCTTTTGTAAGCAAGCTAAGTTCAACGCACATATCTACCAATACAATGCCACAACTACTATATCATGTGTATTTCCTAGCCCTTCTATGCCACTTCTATGCATCCACATGCCTTGAAGATGCAACCAAAAGTGACTAAATAAGCCCCAGCTTGTGTAACTTGGTATGTGTCTTTTTTCCCTTCTTTGATACAAGCTTTCATAATGCAAGTATGGGTGACCAAATTTGTAGACACTCACCTTTGAGATGTTGCCAAAACATCTCAAAGCTTCGGCACCATGTCCATGCTTTGCCTATCTCTAGTGATCAAGGCACTTCAAGAGACTTTGTTTGGTACTGGGAACTTGTCAATCACTTCTTTTCCTTTTGCGAGTGCAACACACTTTGAATACACATAGAGCTAGGAAACACCAACACAGATGTCCTTTTTAAGAAACCTTATCTTGATGATATCTATATGCATCATGCTGCCTCAATGGAGGTCTTACAAAGCTTCTTTGGCTTCATAGCTAATTAGGTAGAAAACATGCAAAACCCTACTAGCCATTACTAAAACCTCTTCTTCCACACTGTCTTTCATGTGGTATATACCCTTATTCTTCTAATCCCCACTAAAATCAATAGATTGCATGCTATCCTTTTTCCTATAAGATTTGCTAATGTGAAGGGTTCCTAATCTATAAGAGAGCTAATTCATATTCAAAGAACCACATAGAATCTTGAAGAAGAATTCAAATAAAATAAAAGTATGTTCTACACAATGCATACTAGATGTTCTATACAAATGTACTTGTGTGTCCACACTCGCACTTCAATTTCTCCAGACACGATATGTACATGTGGACTAATGTATTGCATCTTACTCTCACACATGTACAAATTTCCCCAAAGACCTTGTACCCTAGTTCTTATCCTAAGGTACTTGAAAGTGTGTGTACAAATGCATCTACAATGTGTGAAAGTATTTGCACTCTTGTCCAAGAATCGTGCAAATTAGGCCTTATATATTACCTAAGTGCATAAGGCAATCATTTGCTTCAATATGTCTAAGTAATCGAGTGGACAAGGTGTTATTTTAGTAATATGCTATGAGTCATAATGACATGGGATGGCCATTTTCTAGCTTGCCATCCGAGACCTAGCTTATCCTTAGTAGAGTGTGATGGTGGTATAGTGCCTAAGTATTATATAATCATGTGCTAATGCTACCTAGAGTGATTCATGAGTGCCTAATGTGGCCTAAATTGCTGAGTGAGGTTATTGTTATAAAAAAATGAAGTTCTCAATGTGGTAAGAGGGTGCCTCGTGATCAAGGGTAAGAGAGTGGAGATGGTAAAGTGAGTTGAAATAAAGTGCATGATTGTGCAACTACATGACTATGTGATTGAGTATGTGCATGTGGAAGAGTGTGCTTGAATTTTTGCCTAATTAAACATGTGGCCAAAGTGCTCCAAGTAGTTACGACGATGTGCTTCAAGTGATTGAGTTCTCCAATGTGGCTAAACAATCATGTGGCCTATCTACATAGTAGTTGAGTGGACTAAGGTGCTTAAGTGGTTGGGTGAAAAAGGCAATGTGTGGTCCGCATGATGAAGAGGGAAAAGATAGTGTGGTTCAAGGGTACTAACCAATGTGGTGAATGCTTGTGCATAGCCATGGTTGATGCAAATATATACCTATACAATATTGATAGCTTGTAGATATGTTGCAAGATGAGACTCATGTAGGTACTTATGATATAGGGGAGATGCCATGTACACCTCAACCTATAGCCAAGTGAGAAAAATGCTACTCGATGCAATGGGAACAACACTCCACTCATCAATAAGATAGTTACTTGTGCACAAGTGAGAGATCAACTTCTTCAACTAATCTTGCTAATTCTCAGTCCCTTAAGATAATCTATGAAGTATGTGGTGTAATATTTTAGTGGTTCACTACACCATTACTTCAACCATTACTTTGCTGCTATGATAATAGACCATGTGTAAGAATCAACTCCATGGTATCAGAGCGATGATTGCAATGGAAAATTGAGCCAAATTAATTACAAAAGCATATTATAACTAGCAAACAGTGTAAATGAGAATGACTCAATCGCATTCAAAATGATTAGTTCTAAAATAAGCCTCAACTTAGCTCTAATATTTTATTTTTAATATTATAATTACAATTAATTAATGAAAAATTTAACGAATATGAATAAAATAAAAGAAAATAGAGACAACAATGCACTCTAAATAGATGAGTACAATTGCTTTAAAGCTAAAGCATATAAATAGTTTTATGTGATAACAGTCTCCATAATAGTAATAATTTCACATTGCACTCCACTAGTGATCAATATTACAATCATTACATCTCTATACTTGTCTAGTTATTTTCTCACCAAAAGTAAAACAAATTCATTGCCTATTATCATTTGTTTAGCACAATATGATCATCATCACACATATAAAAAGTTAGAATTGTACTACAAATATGTCAAAATTAATGAGAATCCATAAAATGACTAAATACAACTTATTTTTATAGAAGTAACACATGATGTATAAGCCTATCTTACTCTCTATATTCTTTACCTTAAATTAGAATTAGACTCAATAAATACTAGGCTTATACTACATTAAAGGTTAGTGTTAGGGCTAGGCTCGTAGTAAGGTAGAGCTTAAGCTTAGGCTTAGGTTTAGATTGGATTAGTTATATAGGCAAGGTATATGCATAGGCTCCTCATACAAACAAACTGATAGAGGCTATAGAGTGGCTAGACATAGGTATGTCTAACATAAATACACAAGGGGTAGGCATAGGTACACATATGGCAAGTTAGGAAAATACTAGGCATACTATAAGCCAATCCTATGTCTATACATAGTCTAAGCATATTCTAGGAAGAGTTTAGACATAGGGTAAGCATATGCTAGGAGCCAACGCCTAACACAACCCTATCCTATTCTATGGTTACCTTGTGCCTAGAAAATGCTAGATATAAGTTGTATTCTTATGCATAGCATATAATGTTCCTACTTTATATTATCGAGCCAATGCCTAACCTAGCATGTGCTTATCCTATGCCTAATGTATAAGCTAGGCTATATATAAGCTATGGATAGGCTAGACTAAGCATAGGCTACACAAACTATTGAGTATAGCTATAAGTGTGGAATCGAAAGCTTAGCTCATAAGTGAGTAATATACAAATGTAAATTTCAAATAAACTAATATTTATTTAGTAGTTTTACCTAGCAAAATCGTGAGTCTACGTTAACTTGAAAGACTATCCATAATTTCCTAGTTAGATGATAGTACTTGCTAGTTATGACTAGTGAAAAAAAAAATCCTAGTTATGTTGATATTGTTACTAGATATACAATAACTTACTAGATAATGTTACTAGATAAGGCTTCAACTTTCTAGATACTATCTAGAAAAAGGGATTTACTAGTTAGAAGAGATTCATGATGACAAAATTATCTAGTTATATCTAGAAAATTATACATTCTTCCTAGTTTGGTTGCCATTCTTCCTAGTTATAGTGTGAACTTTCTATATAGTAAGTGGTCTAGAGTTTGTTGTGTGGGCCTAATGAGTCCTCGGTTCAATAGTTCTTCAACTTGTGTTTGGATTTCTTTTTGTTCAATCTGATTGTGTCTGTAAGATGCTTTACATGGTGGTTGAGAACCTGGGATTAAATATATTTTATGGTCTTCAGGATGTGTAAGTGGTAAACAAGGTGGTAAATCAAAGGCAAAACAATCTTTGAATTATGAAAGAAATTGTGTATGCCTAGGATGCATCTGATTTTTCTTAGCTTCAATTTCATTCACCCATATTAAATATGATTTACTACATTTTCTCAATGCACGTTTAGCCTGTGTATGACTAATAATGTGATTTTATTTCCATTAAGATGAATTTTCATGGAATGTGTGAAATAATCTATGTCAGGATTATATTTGTGACGCCAAGGCATTCCTAAAATAATATCACTAGCTTGCAAAGGCATAACCATTTCTACGCTCAATATAATAACTAATTTTAATCTCTAAATCATGTACTTCTTGTGTACCATTGTATCTAGTGCCTAAGAATGCAGTCTTTATGCGATAATGAGTTGGGAGAGTAGATAAATTCAATTCCTTTACCAACTTTGCAGAAATAAAATCATATATGCTTCCATCATCATGTAAAAAAATCTTTTCTTGAGCATGCACAAAACATTTCATTATTAATAATGAATGAGGATTTGGCATACCTAGTAAAGTATCTGAAGCATCGCCGATATCATCATCATCTTTAGTGAAGTCTGGCACATCTTCATGGTCGTAATCATCAATTGCTCCCAAGTGATTGATTTGAACAACTTGCTTCTTGGATTGATAGTTTGCTGCTAAGTGTCCAGGTTGATGACACTTGTAGCAAACTATAGGCTTTGCTTTGGAGACATTATTGATAAGGGCTGGAAATTTGGGTATATTGGGATTTGGCTGGAGGGAAGACTTAGGGTTTGAGTTAGTAGTTGATGGTAAAGTAGGAGGTCAAGTCCAGGGTTTATGAAAAGAAGAAGGAGCAAATCGATATTGGATTGAATCTTCGGAAGTTAGAATTGAATTGCTTTGTACCAAAGTTACCATTAATTGAAAATTGTCACGGTCACTTTTCTCATCCATGAATTTTATTCTCCGCATCATGCACTAAGAAAATCGCATCCTCCAAAGTCTTTGGCTTGAACATATTCACTTCCGCATAGAAGTGACCAAGCAAACTGGACATATACTTACACTTGTGGGTCACCTCATGAGCATTCAAGCATTTGAAGTTGAAGTTGAAGTAAGGCACTCCAAAAATGCTCAGTATATTGCGGGATGGATTCACGATCTCTTTGTTGCATGAGATCCCACTGTTTGATAGCTTTCTCATGAAATTGAGATGGAAGGAAATTCTGTAAAAATTTCTTTTGAAAGGCTTCCCAAGTAGAGGGACAATCAACACTCTTATGGACAATAATCCACCATAATGATGCTCTATCTGCTGCTAGATGGTTAGTGACAACAGTCCACCACACACACACACACACACACACACACACACACACACACACACACACACACTCTCTCTCTCTCTCTCTCTCTCTCTCTCTCTCTCTCTCTCTCTCTCTCTCTCTCTCTCTCTCTCTCTCTCTCTCTCTCTCTCTCTCTCTCTCTCTCTCTCTCTCTCTCGTAAATATTTTTCCATGGCAAATGTACCTATCTTTGGTGCTCGACGTATGGGCAAGAAGAAAGACAATGGGAAGGCAAGAGCCATTGTATGCACTCTATTGGATGCGCATAAGAGAACTATACTTTTAGACAGTAGTCGAGTATACCTCAAGGGAACATATTTTTATGTAAATGAGGATGGCACCCCCATGCAATAGGAGAAACGTCGGAAGCAATACAATAAGTGAAAGAAATCTAGTGATAACACTTCAAGGGATGCATAGGGATGCACGACCCATGGGAGCTGCACGCTTATGAAGGTGTTGTTTTGGAATTGTAGAGGGTTTCCATGGCATAAATGTGAAATCATTAATGCTATGGTTGGTGATGTTGACATTGTGTTCCTCACCGAGACATGGGAGCGGGAGACATGTTTTATTCTGGATATTCCAGGGTACATAATTTATAACGCATATCAGCCACATGTAGGAAAAAGAGAGCAAGGAGGAGTTGCATGCATATACAAATGTCATTTGGAAGGAATGATTGATGTATGTAAAGTAGACCGATATAAGCGGTACATATGGATTATGCTCAAGCACACTACACCGATGTACATTGTGGGATGTTACATTCCACATAAGGAGTCCCCCTATGCACAACATGAAGTGGATTCGCAAGAACCTTTTGAAGGTTTGAGTATAGATGCATGCACATATATGCAACAAGGACATGTGATGGTCTTAGGTGACTTAAATGCGCATATTGGACGTATGCAATTTCAGCCCTTAGCGCGTGATGAGCTAGACAAGGAAGAGGTTGTGGATGTAGATGCACGTTGGTGTAGACAGTTTGAGGATATAGACATTAATGCTCATGGACGTGCTTTGATAGATATGGTTAATGGTTTGCACATGTTGATATTGAATGGTATGAATTGTTTCCCTAATATTGAAGGATACATGTGCTACTCAGGTAGTGGAGGTCCCAGTGTGGTAGACTATGCAATGGTACACATGAATGACTTATGCATGATCAAAGAGTTTTGCTTAGGTAAAAAACATCCAAAATCAGATCATATAGCTTTGGGATTGACACTTGATATTTGCCACCATGTAGGACATGCAGGGGATACAGTAGGTACTGGTGCATTCCGTATTGATGTAGACAAGAAACAAGCATATGCTAGTCACCTGGATAGCCTTATGAGCAATCTTACTAGGAGCACATGGACTGATTTGAGAGATGCAATATTAAATACTGCTATAAAGGCTTTTGGGAAACTAAAGACCAGTCACAAAAATATCAAAGGATTGCCATGCAAAAATGGTTTGATGATGAATGTAAGGCTGCACGTAGAAAGATGAAAATCCTCCCTAAGGGACAAGAACGAAGTGAGGCAAAAAATGATATAATGCTCTCACCCGTAAAAAGTGGCGATGATATGTAGTGGCCAAAGAAAGTGAAGATGCTAGGGAGTTTAAGAAATGTCCAAGGCAAGCATGGTGAAAATTACAAACCAAACGGTCAAAGGTTATGGGGGATTTTACAGATGTTGACATGCTATCATATGTTACAGAACTTTACATGCATAAAGGGGTATAGCCCATCAAATGTGAAGGGAGCTACAAGCTCAACCCCCGAGATCTACAAACCTCTTATTGGTCAAGCATTTCAAGCTGAGCGGCCATGGCTACCTCTCACATAGCCGATGTGCTCTCCCTACCTATGGGGTGTAGTGAGCTTACCTTGATGCCCGATCGAGTACCCTCCTCTCCCATACACGCTGGTAGCTCCACGATCCTTGAGGCAAGCTCAAGCAAGCTCAATCCCTCTCCAACAAGCTCCATCCTCCATAGCCACGTGAGACAAGAGAAAAATGGAGAAGAGAAGAAGATGAAGAGAGGAGATGGGGAGCTTCTTCTCCTTGATCCCTCACTCTCGCACCCTCACTCCCTCACACTCACTCACTCCTTCTCCCAAGCACAAGCAAGAAGGCAAGAAGAATACAAGAAAAAGAAGAAGCTTTTTGCCACACACAAGAATGAGCTTCTCATTCACTTTTCAACTTTATATACAAAACCCTAAATCCCTTTTGGGCGGTCATCCCCTTATCCCCTTTTTTTACATGGCCGGCCGTGGCCTAGGCCCTTTTTCCCATTGTTCTCCTATCTTCCTAGCTTCTTTTCCATCGCCCGTCTACATTTACAAATTGCATGGGGGCACTCTTAAAATAAATCACTTATTTACAATAGTATAGACTCGCACTTTTTCTCATGTGCCTTTTTCCTTGATTTAGGCTAGATTCTTCTTGGCACGTCTTCATCTTCTGTTTCACTTTTATCTTGGCCTTGTCTTCTACTTTAGATTTTCCAACTTTTCCACCTTGTTCGTTTGAGGGTTAACATTACCCCCCTCCTAGATGAGTGCCAGTCCCATGGCACTCACCATTGTAGGTAGCAGGCTTTAACATGCACCAAAGACGTGGGTGGCAAGGACGTTTGCAGTTGCCTTGGAAGATTTCTTGTGGTGGGTAGATGAAGGTTGTTGGGGCCATATTGTTGATGTGGGTGGCTGGTGGTAGGGTTGTTCATTGTTGGGAATTGCGCTGGGGGTTGGCATAGGTGGTGGTTTGTGGGGATTCTACATAAGCGGATTGTTTGGTGGGCTTGCATGATAGGAATGGTCAAGAGGTCAAAATTGAGTGATGATGAAGAGCTGGTGATGCATTTGATGGAGTCTTCAGTACTTGCAATTGAAAACCTCACATATGTGGTCTCTCCCTAGGGGTAGTGCTAGTCTTCTTATCGTGCACAAGACGTAGTTTGATTAGTTGGGAGACAGGTCGAACTTTAAGCAAGCTGAGAGTATTGTCCTGCACTTGAGGACCCAGACTGTGTATATATTTGGGTGCAGATATTATGTGAGTGCTCATGCATACTTAGATATTACGTAGTTAGAAAACCGCGAGTGTGGTTCCTCATAACAACATGTGGATGAAGCAAAGTTGTCCATGTTGAGGAGAAGTACACAGGAAGGTGTATGAGACATTCTTTGCATTGTGACAGCACGATGTATCATAATTAAACATAGGGACATTGCACTTTCGGTATCTGGTAGCTATTGGGCTTGCTCGATGAGTACGGTGTACTTTTCATGGCCAGTCATGTAGTGCTTACCACAATCGATTACAATGATACTAAGACTGAGTGCAAAAAGGAATCATGCAATTGGGTCAGGGCGATAGGTCTAGCCATAGGCAAGACAAGCTCCCTAGGTATGTCTTGCCCTTGATGTGCCCTGAACAATTGTGGGGGTTGTGTAGAGGGCTAGGGGACTAGGGACGGAGCCAGCCGACCAAGGTCACTAGGCGTACCGAATTTGAGGACCCCTAGGTGTCGTGCTGTGATTGTGAGTGCCCCTTTTTTTCTTTTCTTTTCTTTCTATTTTTTAAAAAGAGAATAACTTGAGTACAACTATTGCAATACGTTGAGGCTATCAGCCTTTCAATGGGTTGGAAAATGTTGAGATTCAAAGGCTCTGGAAATGGATATTAGAGCGATGATTGTGCCTAAGCCTCGTTGCTAGAGAAACAATTGTTCAGATGGGAAGATACACTGGAGATTTTGCAAAACCTTTTTCTACTGTGCGATGTTAGTACAATTGAGGTAATAGTTGTCGTGAGTGCCAGGTATCCAGAAAGAGAGAGTGGCCCCACTGATTGACTGGGGTTGTGCTGGTGCGGGACTCCCATGAGGCCGGGCAGGAAAGATATCGGCCAGGACCCGAATGGTATAGTCCCTGGCCGCAACTGTTTCAACAATGCTTTTAAATAATTCATCAAATTTCCTCTTATTTCTAGCTACCTTCTCCTATTTCGAGCACCTGGTGTCCGAGTGTCTGGTGAGGGCCTGCACAGAAGGTGTCACTTCACCCCGGGTGCTCCCTTGAGCCTTTGTCCTCCTAGCTTGGGGAGTTTTTGGCTTGCATCCTGGGCGGTGTCACTTAGGGCCTCTTTTTGGTACATACCTCTTAAGGGTAGGCACATATCGCTCTGGTGGAGGTGCTTGTGCCTTATGCTCCCTTCTATGAAGGGGAGCTTCCTTGCATGCCAGCTGCATTGTATTCTCTATGACAGTTACTGGTGGAAAACCTGAGAAATGTGAACCAAGGGTTAGGCCCTAAGGCGGGACAGAATTATTTGCATAACATGGATTAAACAATGGATTATCAAGTGCATATGACAAGGGGTGTGGTGGGGCATGCAGTGTTTGTTGTAGAGGAACGACCCCTGTGATGATGTTCATTCTATCTGGACTGCAGGGCGTATTCCAACCATTAGCAGATCTTGGCTTGTGCTTAGTTGCGTAGACTAGTTGTGATGGAGTGGAGCAGGGCTCCCTGGAAGGATAGCTAAAAAATGGGGGAAAGCTTGTAGAAAGGAACGACGCCCCATCTACACCGTCAAAGGTGTTGGTCAAGGCTTCCCATGGTGGTAATGAGGGTTGCATGCCCTCCACCTGGAGGCGGGAATGGTCACATGACTTCTAGACATGTGGTGAGAGGAGGACCTGAGGAGCTCAACTTGTCAAACCCAACTCTTCTCCCTGCGCTTGACTATCATTGCTCGTATGTGTTGATATTATCTATACATTTGGTTGGCAGAGCACATAATTGAATGTCACAGTTAAGCGTAGCTCGTTGGCTTCCTCATTAAAGATGAGTCGCATGCGTTCATGCAGGAGCCTGTCATAGTGCTCTCAAGATGTTCTTGCTCTTCCCAGGATAGAGAAAATGGCAGGTATTCTTTCAACTACCCCCTAGGTGTTGAAATGATAAGCTCAACACATGCAGACATTAATGATGGACCGCCTGGTTAGATGGGTCCACATGTCTACACTTAGCACGTCGGTGGTCATTATGAATCTCACATGGCCACTGACTCATTAGTTATTATATTCAGGTTATTACACCTATTTATAGTTGGCATAGTTATAGCGCCAGTCGACTAGTGTAGTCGATTATACATTGTTTGACTTAGTAGGCCACTTTTCTTTATGTTGTATCTTATCTATACTTCGTGCACATTGTAAAGTATATGGAAGAAGAAGAAGAAACCAGCAAGAAAACGTTTTGGCCTCCATCTCTCTTCTTGTCTCTTGAGTGAGCTTCTCCTTGTGCATTCTGTGTGTGTTCAGCGTAGCATCTTGAGCAAGACCCCCCACCACGCGATCCGTGACACTAGGGAATACACGATGTCTGCAAGGACGTAGACACGTGAAAATACTTTGATTTTAGCATCCAACTCAATTAAGCATTCTAAGACACTTTTATGTTCAATGAGGGCTTGCTTGGTTGCTATCTCATGCAAGGTTCTAGGAGTTTCCCTAGGCTTTAGCATAGCTGGGGGCTCAGGCCTAGATGAGCAAGATTGGTAAATGCTAGGATTGCTTATGCTCTTGGGGTTTCCATGTTTCTCCTGAGGTCTTGCTATTATTGTGTCATGGTTCTCCTTGGATGTGACCAGTATAGTCTTGTCATCTTGCTGTCTGTGATAGTGTTGTATCCACTCTTGATTGGTCAATGTGAGTTCTGTTGTTGTCGGTGGATTGATTGTTGCAAGCAACCGTTGATGGTAATGGTTGCTTTGATTTTTCAGAGCACATGGATGCGTCTGAGGTTTCACCGCTATTAGGTTAGATGGCAATGGGTTCATTCATGGGTGGACTTGATGCTTTATTCCTCAACTCTTCGGCACTCTTGGTCTCAATCTTCTTGGGATCTACAACCACTTGCAACTGCCATTGTTGTTTTCGTTCTTTTCTCTTCTTTTTCTTAGGCAATCGAGGTGTATCCCTTGAAGACTTGGGACCTTGAACTAGGTCAATCGTTGATGTGCTTGGCTAGGCCTCAACATTCTCTTTCTCTAGTGTGTCCTCATGGGACATAGCTGCGGCCTGCTGAACAGCCTTGCTAGGTTATGAGGGTACAACTGCCTCTCTTTTTGAAGAGCGCAGCTCTTCAGCTGATTCCCCTCCGTTTAGCTCCTCATCTGATTGCATTGGCACGTGCTTTTGGTTGGGCATTTGCTCTAGAATCTTGTCCCTACCCATTGGAACATGCCTCCATTGCTTCTTATCAGTGGCATGTATTGTGTTTAGAGCTATTTTTCTCTTTCTCAGGAGGTTTGGGTGACTCTAAGGTAGAATCGAGAGATAGTCTAGGATTCTTGTCAGCTAAGCTTGGACGAAACTAGTTGAAGAAGTCAGGGTTGTATTGATGGGAAGCATAGAGATCTAGAATTGTAGGGTCTTCAGTGAGGCAAAAGACATATGCACTAACATCAAGAACCATGCTCCCTACTCCTAGCCTGCTAGCCACGTGTAGATCTTCTTCTAGAAGCAGTCTATCGTACAAGGGATGTTTTTGGATAGTGGTAGAAAGCTAGACCTCATGGACAACTGCCAACACTCATAATGAGTTGGGGCATTGTATGTGGGATCATGTTTTGATGTCCAAAGGGATTTTCTTTGCTCAATGAGTGTCATTAGTTGGTGGCCAATTTTGGTTGCCAAAATTTGATTAGAGTACCATTTCTGCACAAACTCACCTTGTCCTTTCCCTTTTTGTTTGATTGCTTTGATCTTTTTCTTGTTTGTCTCACATTGAGCAGTATAGAGTGAGGGCATCAAGCGCAATTCTCTAGCTGTGGCCTTTGGGATATCCGTTATGACTTCTTCGGTGATAGCTACATAGCGGGAGAAAATATGTTGTTGCTCATCCTAAGTCAAGGGTTTGACTATGAGCTTTGTGTGCTCTAGTGTTGGCCTTCCCATGTCCACATGGACATACGCACGTGTGATGGCTGTCAGCTTGTGATCAAGCTTCATCAGGCACTTCTTCTCTGGTTCATTGGTCAAATGCGCCATCTCCTTGGCTAAACCTTCAAGAGATTTCTCCTAAAGCCTAGGCTTTAGGTGCTTTGGTAGTGCTGGAGGTGTCAAGGATGTTGGTTGTGACACCTCTTCCATGGTTGAATTGCTAAGGACACATTCTGCAAGGGGCATCATCACGGCCAAAGACTGTGATTGCTGTGATTCCTGATTGGAAGTAGTAGTAGCTAGTTCAGTGGACTGGCTACTATTAGTAGATTGCAGCGTTAGGTCCTCAGGAAAATCGGAAGTGGTTGTGTATTTTGTTGCCCTTTGAGCATTCACTTGTGCAGATTGAGCCTCAATTGATCTAATCACAATAGATTGCACATGCATATCCTTGGACCGAGAGCTACAGGTGGTGTCATGTCCATGTCAAGATTGTGGGAGAGAAGGAAGGAGTCTCACTTGTAGCTTTCTTGCTTGCACAATGGGGGAATACACACAAAAGGTGGAGGCTGAAAACTATTTTCCTCTTCTTAGTTGTGTAAGCCAAAAAGAAGTCACATACAAAGAAATAGAAGAACCCTATATATGGGTCTCAAACCAAAGACAACTAACTAAGATGGCATACTAACTGAGCCACGAACTAGAGTAGATAAGGATAGCTGTCATCTAGCTATTATTCATGGGCGGTGTACCAACCGCATCTGCAACAAACACGTCGGTGACATAAATGCACAACGGTCACCCTGGCATATCACGAGTAGAGCTCGATATCTCAACACTCCCCCTCGAGCTCAATCCCAATTCCTGCACACCAAGCAGGTCTCTGAACTTGCGCAGCTTCTCTGCGCCCAATGCCTTCGTGAATATGTCAGCTACCTAATCCTCTGTGCTGACATAAACTAGATCAATAAGACCTAGTAAAACCCTCTCCCGCACATAGTGATAATGCACCTCAATGTGCTTTGTTTTAGCATGATAGACTGGGTTATTTGCCAAGTGTATACTGCTCATGTTGTCACAATAAATGACAACTGGCCCATCTGTAGGCTGATGCATATCATAAAGTAGCTTATGCAACCAAGCTACCTCACATGCAGCCATTGTTGCACCCCTGTACTCAGCCTCTGTGCTCGACAAGGCAACTGTAGGCTGTTTCTTGCTGCTCCAAGTGACTGCAGCACTCCCAAAAGAGAACACATATCCACTGGTAGATCGTCTATCAGAAATACTACCTACCCAATCAGCATCAGTGTATCCATGCAACTGTATCTGAACCCTAGTCTCATAAAATAGTCCATACTGCAATGTGGACTTCACATACCTGAGTATGCGTCTAGCCGCATCCAAATGCGGTTTCCTTGGAGCCTGCATAAACCGACTTACCAATCCAATAGCATAGCTCAAATCTGGTCTGGTAATAGTCATATAAATCAAACTTCCTACTATGCGTCTGTACATAGTAGGGTCTTCCAGAAGCTCACCTGCATCTGTGCTCAGCTTCACATTCTGCTCCAAAGGAACTGAAATAGGCTTACAGCCTGTCATCCCATATTTGGACAGCATGTCCAATCCATACTGCCTCTGCAAGAGCTGTATCCCACTTGGTGATCTAATCACCTCAATGCCCAAGAAATAACGTAGCTCTCCCAAATCCTTCATCTCAAACTTCTGCTTCAATAGCATTTTCACATGAAGGATATCTTCATCACTGTCACCTGTCATAATCAAATCATCAACATAAATGACAAGTAGCATAATATCTTTCTCTGTTTTTCTCACATAAAGTGAGAAATCTGCCTTGGAAATCTGAAAGCCAATAGTGACAAGATACTATCCTATCTTGTCAGACCATGCTCTAGGTGCTTGCTTCAAGCCATACAAGGCTTTTTTCAACCTGCAAACAAACTCAGGATGAATAGCATGCACATAACCTGGTGGCTGCTCCATATAGACCTCTTCTTGCAAATCACCATGCAAGAAGGCATTCTTTACATCCATCTGATGTAAAGACCATCCCGTTGATGCAACCATAGCAATGACTGCTCTTACAGTTGCCATCCTTGCAACCGGACTGAATGTTTCTTCATAGTCAATGCCATATGTTTGTGCATACCCCTTGACTACTAATCTTGCCTTGTATCTGTTCACAGAACCATCTGCATTGTGCTTCACCTTATAAACCCACTTACAGCCAATTGCATTTTTACCTTTAGGCAAAGTTACCAACTCCCATGTAGCATTTGCTTCCAAGGCATCCATTTCTTCATCCATGGCTTTCTCCCATTTTTCTTTTCCCATGGCTTGCTCAAAAGAAGTGGGTTCTGGTCCTGTATCACCTTGACCATATATGCATAGTGAATGGCTGTAAATCCATCATATTTCAGCCTATCCACAGGATACCTAACTCTGGTAGACCTGCGCAAAGTGGGTTCACTCCCAGGTGCTCTCAAAACATCCCTAGTCTTCCTTACTCCAGGTGTAACAATAGAAGGAATACCCAACTCATCATCAATGCTCTGTTCTGAGCCACTAGATTCACCATCCACATAAGAGTGACCTGCATTCATATCAAACATGGGTTGATCAACCTTCTCTTTTCCTTTTTGTGATACCTGTATACCACTATCTGCATTGCTTTGAGAAGATTCTCCTGATCTCAATCTACCTGTCCATGGTGAAGAATGTGAACCACTACTAGAGGACGCTCCAGGTCCACTAATATTTTGTGACTGCTGCTGTAAATTTTGTGCAGCATTACCATTTTGTGCATCTACATCATCAATCACATTTACTGGTTTATACCAGCTACTCATCTCATCAAAAACAACATCTCTGCTCACTGTAAACTTACGAGTAGAAGGGTTATAATATCTATACCCTTTTTGCTGCAGAGAGTAACCAATAAAGATGCACTTCTCAGCTTTTGGATCCAACTTGGATCTCAACTCATCTGGCACATGTACATAGGCAATGCAACAAAAAATTTTCAAATGAGAAATATCTGGTTTCCTACCAGTATACCTCTCCTATGGAGTCATTCCATGTATTGCTCCAGTGGGAGTCCACGCCATTATGTAGACTGCTGTAGCAACTGCTTCAGCCTAATAAAAATCTGGCAGGTCTTTTTCATTGAGCATGGCACGAGATACCTCTCCAATATGCCTGTTTTTTCTTTCTGCAATTCCATTTTGCTGTGGGGTATGACTGTATGAATATTTCTGCTTTATGCCATGCTCCTGCAAGAACCTTGCAAACTCATTTGAGAGGTACTCTCCCCCTCCATCTGACCTTAGGCATTTTATCTGCAGGCCTGTTTCTTTTTCAACCATAGCTTTAAGAGTTTTGAAATGCCCAAAAACTTCACTTTTCTTTTTCATAAAATACACCCAAACTTTTCTGCTATAGTCATCAATAAAAGTGACAAAATAATGACAGCCTCCAAGAGATGCAGCTTTAGTAGTCCACACATCAGAGTGGATTAATTCCAATGGCTTCTCACTCTCTTGAACATGTCTAGAAAAATCTGACCTGCAAGCCCTGCTCAACCATTTGACCAATAAAAACCAGATTGTTGGTGATATTCGGGACATGAAATACATCGGACAGGTATTTCTTTTTCCCATCCTGCATAGACAAAGGAATTTTTCCAATCTGCACAATAGGATGTGCAGTATCATCACCAGTCTCCACAAATCCTGGTTTTTCCATTTTCCTTGCATTCTCTATCCATTCTGCATGACCTGTCATGTGGTTTGATGCACCTGAGTCAACATACCATACATCATTGCTTTCTTCTGCACTTGTCACAGAATTTTTCATGTGCTGCACCATAAACAAATGCTCATTTCTGTCATCACCCTGTCTACTAGAAGATGCATAATTCCCTTGTTGCAGTTTTCCATTCATGATGTCATTCTGCTTTTTATAGCAGTCTTTAGCCATATGACCCATTTTACCACAGTAGTAGCATTCAACATTGCTGTTTGCATTTTGGCCTCTTTGCCATCCACCACGACCTCTTTGGCTCCCCCTGCCTCTAGAGTTACCACGTCCTCCTCCATAGGACTGGTTTTCTTGAGTTTCTGCATATTTTGATTTCTACCACAGCCTCCAAATCGGCCTCCTCTACCTCTTCCAGCATTTGAGTAGAAGACAGCTTCTTTTGAAGTTCCTCCTGAAGAAGATGCACCACCATTTCTCTGCTCCTCAGAAATTAGAAGAGCAATCAACTCCTCAAAATCAGGAAATCTTTCACGGACGGAAATGGATGTTCAGAACTGGGCATAATCCTTTCCTAGACCATTCAAGGTCACAGAAACTAAATCATCATCTTCCACTGGTGACCCAATGGAAGCAAGTGCATCTGCAATCTTCTTCACCTTCATGTGGTAGTCATTGATGCTCATATTTTCTCTTTGCACATTATGCAACTCTTGCTTGAGCTGCATTTTCCTGGCTTGTGTATTTGTGCTATACATCTTTGACAGAGTATCCCATGCCTCCTTTGGCGTACTTGCATCCTGAATATGCACAATCATAGAGTCTGAAATGCTGATAGACAGCCAGTACATAACTTTCCTGGCTCTCTCATGCCATGCTTTAAATGCCTGCATTTGCTGTTGATTGGGAATATCAGGAAGAACTGGTTCTTCTTCATTTCCTGCAACAAATTCCCAATATCCTTTTCCCATAAGGAAATTCGTCATTCTAAACTTCCATGCTTGGAAGTTGTTCTTGTCAAGCTTTTCAGTGACAATCTGTGAGAGAGAATCAGATGCCATTACAGAACACTGCAAAAAATTCTGTCACTGCAAACAACACAGCTTTAGCCTCACAAAGGCAAATCTACAAAACTGACGAAAGTGGTATTTGACCACACAATCACTTCCTAGTGACGATTTTGCATCAACAGGCAACAGGGATGATTCTGTAACTCCCAATGTCTCTGCGCACAAGGATACGATGCAATTTCTACAGTAACTTTTCACCGACCTGTAGAACAGTGGCTGCACAGCATAAAACTGGGCCTTTTCCTGAGTGCGTGCAGAAAACTTCCGCCTCCAAAACAGGCCCCGAAATGGCCTCAAATAAAAAAAACAAGGTCTCCAAGGGCTAAAGCCCTTTCCCACAGCATATACTGCCCTCTTGCTTCACCGCGAAGGGCGTCTCAACCTGAGACAATGCACTCCTGCACTTTTCGGCTGTGCTACCTGCAGAGATCTGCTCCCAAAACAGAAAATGAAAGCAACACTGGTGCGCAGATCGGTCGCAGATAGCTCACGTGGTGAATCCCGGAAGGTCCCCAAGAACAAAGTACTCTACTTTTTAGCACAAAAACCCATGTAAAAGCAAGCACGACATGAGACAAGAGACAAATTGGGTTCAATCTCCCCCATACCTTGTGTGAGCGCTTCACAAAGCATGTATTTAATGTATATTTCCAATCTTCATGCTCAATAATAGCCCAATTACAAAAATATGACAAGCTTTTAGCTTTTGAGTTTGCTTTCTACCAAAAATAGGAAAATAAAGCTAATGGACGGTGCCCATAGTGTCTGGCACGCCCAATCTCAATGTCCAAATAGAAATAACATATCCAGGCGCATAAGCGCATACAAAATAATAATAAATAATCGATGTCTCTATAGACATAACAAAAATATAGGCGTGGCGCCTATCAAAATATAGTCCAAAGGTCGAAAACCCGCTAGACTCCAATGCTTTCCTCCACCACTGCTGCTATCTCTACACATCAACTGAAGCATTCACAATCGTTAGTAAAATAACACAATTAAACCGACAAAAGTGAATACCTAGCAGTCTTCAGCTACATAAATAAATCAACTGGTTAGAAATAAATCCTAACCTTAATTTATTACGAGTGCGCACTCTAAACTCATAAAACATTTATTAATTTAATATGCATTTTGCGGAATCACCCGCTATGGAATCACCCATGTACACACTAAATCAATGAAACGCCCGAAAAGGACAGGCGTCCCCATCAACTTCTCGCACAAAGAATCCTCTTTGCGTATGAGCCCCGGTCATCTAAGTTAGTTTACGGAATCCACCGTAAAACCTCACGGAATCCACCGTGGAATATGCCTCCTGGCATCATACCCCCGGGGTGGGATAGCAATTGACCTCAATTGCTATTAGCTCAATGTGGAGCTAACAGAGTGGGGAAAGCATTTAAGTCTCTAGCGTGCATCCATTGTGCTTCCTCTACAGGATGGTTCTTAAATTTTACTAGATATCTAGAATACCTTCGGCCAGTTCTAGTGGTCATGTAGTCAGTGTCTATAATGGCTTCTGGTTCAAGTATTTCAGTCTCTTCTTCTAGTAAAGGTGGGTTTTCATAGACAGGGTGGATAGGTAATTGGCCTTTAAATGGTCTCAATAAACTAATATGAAATGTATTATGAATTTTCCAATGAGATGGCAATTCTAACTTGAATGCATTGTCATTAATCTTATGAATGATTCTAAATGGTCCGTAGAATCTAGGAGCTAATTTGACAACTGGATGTCTATCTACACTTCGCAGTCTACGCTTTTCTATTCTAAGCCAAACATAATCATCAACTTTGAAATTCATGGCTTGTCTTTTCTTGTTGGCTTGTTTGGTATATGATTGTTGGGCTTTAGCAATCATATCCTTTACCTCATCAAAAATAGTGTTATGCATAATAGCAATATCATCGGCACTTTGTATTCTATTAGACAAAGAGGCAACAGGTGTAGATAATCTATATCCATAAATAACTTCAAAATGTGCTTTCTTTGTAGATGTGTGTGGTGTATTGTTATATGCAAACTGTAATAAATGTAAATGAGTATCCCATGTCTGAGGTTTAGAGATAGTGTATGCACGTAAAAGATCTAGAATGGTGCTATTTGTGGCTTCTGTTTGTCCATTTGTTTCTGGATGAAATGCAGATGAGAAATCAATCTTTGTGCCTAGATTAGCAAACAGGGTAATCCAAAAATTGTTACAAAATCTAGAATCACGATCTGAAATAATCACTTTTGGCAATCCATGGTTGGTAAAAACAGTTTTCAAAAACAATTGTGCTGCCTGTGATGCTGTTAAAGTTTTCTTACATGGAATGAAATATGCTTGCTTACTAAATCTATCTATAACTGTCCAAATCATGTCATGGTTAGATTTAGTATTTGGTAAACCAGTAATGAAATCCATAGAAATTTGTTCCCAAGGTTTAGATGGAATAGACAAAGGCATTAGTAATCCATACTGTTTACCATGATGTCTCTTAACTCTTTGACAAATCAAACATTCAGAAACAAAACTAGATACATCTGCATCCATATGCGGCCAATAAAAATCTTCAGTTAACATACGTAATGTAGATATGATACCTCTATGACCTTGATATGGGGGACAATGAATTTCATTCAAAACAAAAGATCGGAATGGAATAGTAACACACAGTCTCTTTTCAAAAAACATGAATCCATCATTATACGACAATGAATCAACAGGAATGAAATTATTTTGAACTAATTTTTGCCAATCAGAATGAAAAGTAATATCCTGGTGATATGTGTCTTTCATAGCAATCAAAGAATCAAAAGATATGATAGATATATTATGAATTGCAGGTCTTCTACTCAATGCATCAGCAACTACATTTTCTTTTCCAGGTTGGTATTGAATGATAGGATGGAAACTTTGAATGAATGAAGCCCATTTGATATGACGGTCAGAAATTTGGGGTTGGCTAAGTAGATGTCTAATGCTTTGTTGGTCGGTCTTTATCATAAATTCTGAACCCATTAAATAATGCTTCCATTGTTTTAATGCTTGGACAACTGCTAAGAGTTCCTTGTCATAAGTGGAATATTTAAGCTCAGAGGGTTTCAGTTTAGAACTAGAATATGCTATTGGATGGTTGTCTTGCATTAGCACGGCTCCTATTCCTGATCCACTAGCATCGGTCACAACTAAAAAGAATGGCCTGTTAAAGTCAGGCAATTGTAGAACAGGGGCATTGGTCAATGCACGTTTGAGTAAATCAAAGGATTTCTGTTGGTTTTCAGTCCATTGATAAACAATGCCTTTCTTAAGAAGTTTGGTCAATGGTAAAGCAAGTAATGAGAAATTACGTACAAACTTCCTATAGAAACTAGCAAGACCAAGGAATGAGCGTAATTCATGTACATTTTTAGGAACAGGCCAATGCAATATTGCGTCAATTTTCTTAGGATCAACTTTTATTCCTTCTTTTGATACAATATGACCTAGATATTCTATTTCTGTCTTAAAGAATTCACTCTTGTCAGGGTTTGCAAACAATTGATTTTCTTTCAGTAATTGAAAAACTAATGATAAATGCTCATAATGCTCTTTTTCACTTTGACTGAACACTAAAATATCATCAAAGAAAACAATCACACAATATTGATATTTTAGAAAAATACGGTTCATCATTCTACTGAAAGTGGTAGGTGCATTAGTTAATCCAAATGGCATGACTAAGAATTCGTAATGGCCAAACTGTGTCCTGAATGCAGTCTTAAATATGTCGGATCTATCAAGCCTCACCTGATGATATCCAGATTTAAGGTCAATTTTACTAAATATAGAAGATCCTTGCAGTTTGTCCATAAGGTCATCAACTCTAGGTATAGGATACCTATTCTTTACAGTGATCTTGTTTAATGCTCGGTAGTCAATACACATCCGATAAGTATTATTCTTTTTCTTGACTAAGAGCACAGGTGCACCGAATGGAGAACTGCTAGGTCGAATTAAGCCTCTATTTAGTAATTCTTCAACTTGACTCTGGATTTCTTTTTGCTCTATTTGATTGTGCCTATATGGGGCTTTGCAAGGTGGTTGTGTGCCAGGTATTAGGTCAATTTTATGGTCTTCTGGACGTGATGGAGGTAAACCTGGTGGTAGGTCTTCTGCAAAACAATCCTTAAAATATGCGAGAAATTCCTTATGCCTAGGGTGCATATGATTTTCCTTTGCGTGCAATTCATTCACCCAAATGAGATATGATTTAGTATTCTTACGTAGTGCACGTTTTGCTTGAGTATGCGAAAGCAGTGGAAAAATATGAGATGCATGCATACCAAATAATGTAATAGATTTTCCTTGAAAATTTATATTCATTGTGTGCGTGGAATAATCTATATTGGGATTATGTTGGTGTCTCCATGGCATTCCTAGAATAATGTCGCTAGACTGTAATGGGACAACTAAGAAATTTCTTCTTTCAATATATGGACCAATTTGAATTTCTAAATCTTGAACTTCTTGTGTGCCATTGTACCTAGTGCCTAAAAATGCAGCTTTTATGCGATAGTGCGTAGGTACTGTATGCAATTTCAATTCCTTTACCAATTTTGCTGAAATAAAGTCATGGATACTACCGTCATCATGCAATATAGTTCTTTCTTTTCCATGCACCATACATTTCATAGTCAACAATGAATGTGAAGTAGGCATACCTGGTAAAGTGTCGGAAGTAGTAGTAGGATCATCTTCTTCTTCAGTGAAATCCGGCATATCCTCATGCTCGTCTTCGTCCATGGCTCCAAGGTAGTTGATATGTGCTGATGGCTTCTTTGAATGACAATTTGCTGCGAGATGCCCTGGCTGGTGACACTTGTAGCATACGATGGGCTTGGCTTTGGTCACATTATTTGCAATGGCTGGGAGTCTGGGTATATTTGGATTTGCTTGTGGAATAGGCTTAGGATTTGGATTGACAGTGGATGGTAATGCAGGTGGTTTAGGCCAATTCTTGCGGAAAGATGGTGATGAGAAACGACCTGGATTAAATCTTCTGAAATTGGAATTGAATTGTTTAGATCCATAATTACCGTTTGCTTGGAATGGCTGTGGTCGTCGATCTCTTCCACGTAACTTATCTTCAGTGTCGTGAGCTAAGGAGATGGCGTCTTCAAGGGTAGCAGGCTTGAACATATTCACCTCAGCGTAGTAATGTCCAAGAAGTCCAGACATGTACTTCCGCTTATGTGTCGTCTCTGGTACGTCTTCAAGCATGCGTAGCTGTAGGAGTGCATTCCAAAAACGCTCTGTATACTGTGGAATAGGCTCACGATCGCGTTGTTGAAGTAAATCCCATTGCTTGATAGCCTTCTCATGAAATTGCGGTGGTAGGAAATTTTGCATGAACTTCTTCTTGAAATCTTCCCATGTAGCAGGACATTCTATACTCTTGCGGACTACAGTCCACCAAAGTGATGCTCTGTCTATCAGATGATTAGTAACACACTTGATTTTATCTTTCTCAGAATAAGTTTCCTCATGGAAATAGTCATCGAACTGGCTAATGAATGATAAAACAGTCTTTCCTTCTCTTATGCCATTGAAAGTGCGAAACTTGAAACTTCGTTTACTTATCTTGGATTCCTTGCGAATGGTTTGTGCTTCAAGAGTGGCGTCGATGGTACGGCGAATCAAATCTTCAGCTTGAGGTTCTTCTTTATCAGTGGACGCTCCTTGTAGCTTTGTCAATTGCGCTTGCAAGGCTTGCCTAGCTCTTCGCTCTTCTTCCAATTGCAACATGATAAGATCCAGCTTTTGTTCCATGGTAGGCTCGGGTAGATCGTCTTCAGCCATAGGATCATCCATATGTGGGGTAGTCATCCTGTAAAACTCAACAAACCTTTCTCACTCAAAATCAGTTAGCGAGATGAGCGTAGCTCAAATTTGGGGTTACAAGGCTATGTCTTTTTTGGGTATTTCTTCCTCAATTTTCAGAAATTCTGCAATATTTCTGTCTCCGTGTGCTGAAAGTTCTTCAACGAACTTGGAGATAGGTAGAACAGCTTGCTGCGAACAACTTTCCAGTTCAGAGTTTTTGCATACGAACAAGTCTTCTATGAGTTTTAAGCGTTAGTCAGTTCTGATTTAGTCTGACTTGCAGAGTTGCAGACTTAGCAGACTTGCAGAGTTGTTGACTTGCTGGACTTAGGCCGACTTGCAGAACTTGATTCCAAGTGACTTACTGAACTTGACTTCTGGAGCGTGAGACCCAGAGTTACTGACTTTGTTTGGCCAGTGTGACTTGCAGAGGATTGTGTGACTTGAAGGAAGCTTAGTGGTTTAAGCTTTAACTTAAGGATTAAGAGGGATTAATGGTGGAGAACAGGCCGCCGTTTTTTCGTGAAGGGGGGGGGCCGTTTTTCTCCACGCGAAAATTTCGGGCTTCTCCAGGATGGATCGATTTGTTTTCTTATTAATTGCCAAGCTTCATAAGCTTTCTTTTAAGCTTTAAGACTAAGCTTTTTGAAGAAATAGATATGGCTTCTTACTGTTTTATCACGACTTGTTCATGGAGATGAGGGAGTGGTCCTCCGCCTGCAGAGATTGGTCCTTCGATCTAACAGTAGAAACAGGGGTTCTTGATCGCCAGAAGTCTGCCTGTATCGACGGTTCGCGATGAGATTGACTGTAGAGGCCGTTTGTTCCTGGAGCTCCGCCTTCGCCCGAGATTGGTAGCGATTGGAAGCTCTTGATCTCTGCTCCGCTCTGATACCACTGGTGCGCAGATCGGTCGCAGATAGCTCACGTGGTGAATCCCGGAAGGTCCCCAAGAACAAAGTACTCTACTTTTTAGCACAAAAACCCATGTAAAAGCAAGCACGACATGAGACAAGAGACAAATTGGGTTCAATCTCCCCCATGCCTTGTGTGAGCGCTTCACAAAGCATGTATTTAATGTATATTTCCAATCTTCATGCTCAATAATAGCCCAATTACAAAAATATGACAAGCTTTTAGCTTTTGAGTTTGCTTTCTACCAAAAATAGGAAAATAAAGCTAATGGACGGTGCCCATAGTGTCTGGCACGCCCAATCTCAATGTCCAAATAGAAATAACATATCCAGGCGCATAAGCGCATACAAAATAATAATAAATAATCGATGTCTCTATAGACATAACAAAAATATAGGCGTGGCGCCTATCAAAATATAGTCCAAAGGTCGAAAACCCGCTAGACTCCAATGCTTTCCTCCGCCACTGCTGCTATCTCTACACATCAACTGAAGCATTCACAATCGTTAGTAAAATAACACAATTAAACCGACAAAAGTGAATACCTAGCAGTCTTCAGCTACATAAATAAATCAACTGGTTAGAAATAAATCCTAACCTTAATTTATTACGAGTGCGCACTCTAAACTCATAAACGTTTATTAATTTAATATGCATTTTGCGGAATCACCCGCTATGGAATCACCCATGTACACACTAAATTAATGAAACGCCCGAAAAGGACAGGCGTCCCCATCAACTTCTCGCACAAAGAATCCTCTTTGCGTATGAGCCCCGGTCATCTAAGTTAGTTTACGGAATCCACCGTAAAACCTCACGGAATCCACCGTGGAATATGCCTCCTGGCATCATACCCCCGGGATGGGATAGCAATTGACCTCAATTGCTATTAGCTCAATGTGGAGCTAACAAAGTGGGGAAAGCATTTAAGTCTCTAGCGTGCATCCATTGTGCTTCCTCTACAGGATGGTTCTTAAATTTTACTAGATATCTAGAATACCTTCGGCCAGTTCTAGTGGTCATGTAGTCAGTGTCTATAATGGCTTCTGGTTCAAGTATTTCAGTCTCTTCTTCTAGTAAAGGTGGGTTTTCATAGACAGGGTGGATAGGTAATTGGCCTTTAAATGGTCTCAATAAACTAATATGAAATGTATTATGAATTTTCCAATGAGATGGCAATTCTAACTTGAATGCATTGTCAGTAATCTTATGAATGATTCTAAATGGTCCGTAGAATCTAGGAGCTAATTTGACAACTGGATGTCTATCTACACTTTGCAGTCTACGCTTTTCTATTCTAAGCCAAACATAATCATCAACTTTGAAATTCATGGCTTGTCTTTTCTTGTTGGCTTGTTTGGTATATGATTGTTGGGCTTTAGCAATCATATCCTTTACCTCATCAAAAATAGTGTTATGCATAATAGCAATATCATCGGCACTTTGTATTCTATTAGACAAAGAGGCAACAGGTGTAGATAATCTATATCCATAAATAACTTCAAAATGTGCTTTCTTTGTAGATGTGTGTGGTGTATTGTTATATGCAAACTGTAATAAATGTAAATGAGTATCCCATGTCTGAGGTTTAGAGATAGTGTATGTACGTAAAAGATCTAGAATGGTACTATTTGTGGCTTCTGTTTGTCCATTTGTTTCTGGATGAAATGCAGATGAGAAATCAATCTTTGTGCCTAGATTAGCAAACAGGGTAATCCAAAAATTGTTACAAAATCTAGAATCACGATCTGAAATAATCACTTTTGGCAATCCATGGTTGGTAAAAACAGTTTTCAAAAACAATTGTGCTGCCTGTGATGCTGTTAAAGTTTTCTTACATGGAATGAAATATGCTTGCTTACTAAATCTATCTATAACTGTCCAAATCATGTCATGGTTAGATTTAGTATTTGGTAAACCAGTAATGAAATCCATAGAAATTTGTTCCCAAGGTTTAGATGGAATAGACAAAGGCATTAGTAATCCATACTGTTTACCATGATGTCTCTTAACTCTTTGACAAATCAAACATTCAGAAACAAAACTAGATTCATCTGCATCCATATGCGGCCAATAAAAATCTTCAGTTAACATACGTAATGTAGATATGATACCTCTATGACCTTGATATGGGGGACAATGAATTTCATTCAAAACAAAAGATCGGAATGGAATAGTAACACACAGTCTCTTTTCAAAAAACATGAATCCATCATTATATGACAATGAATCAACAGGAATGAAATTATTTTGAACTAATTTTTGCCAATCAGAATGAAAAGTAATATCCTGGTGATATGTGTCTTTCATAGCAATCAAAGAATCAAAAGATATGATAGATATATTATGAATTGCAGGTCTTCTACTCAATGCATCAGCAACTACATTTTCTTTTCCAGGTTGGTATTGAATGATAGGATGGAAACTTTGAATGAATGAAGCCCATTTGATATGACGGTCAGAAATTTGGGGTTGGCTAAGTAGATGTCTAATGCTTTGCTGGTCGGTCTTTATCATAAATTCTAAACCCATTAAATAATGCTTCCATTGTTTTAATGCTTGGACAACTGCTAAGAGTTCCTTGTCATAAGTGGAATATTTAAGCTCAGAGGGTTTCAGTTTAGAACTAGAATATGCTATTGGATGGTTGTCTTGCATTAGCACGGCTCCTATTCCTGATCCACTAGCATCGGTCACAACTAAAAAGAATGGCCTGTTAAAGTCAGGCAATTGTAGAACAGGGGCATTGGTCAATGCACGTTTGAGTAAATCAAAGGATTTCTGCTGGTTTTCAGTCCATTGATAAACAATGCCTTTCTTAAGAAGTTTGGTCAATGGTAAAGCAAGTAATGAGAAATTACGTACAAACTTCCTATAGAAACTAGCAAGACCAAGGAATGAGCGTAATTCATGTACATTTTTAGGAACAGGCCAATGCAATATTGCGTCAATTTTCTTAGGATCAACTTTTATTCCTTCTTTTGATACAATATGACCTAGATATTCTATTTCTGTCTTAAAGAATTCACTCTTGTCAGGGTTTGCAAACAATTGATTTTCTTTCAGTAATTGAAAAACTAATGATAAATGCTCATAATGCTCTTTTTCACTTTGACTGAACACTAAAATATCATCAAAGAAAACAATCACACAATATTGATATTTTAGAAAAATACGGTTCATCATTCTACTGAAAGTGGCAGGTGCATTAGTTAATCCAAATGGCATGACTAAGAATTCGTAATGGCCAAACTGTGTCCTGAATGCAGTCTTAAATATGTCGGATCTATCAAGCCTCACCTGATGATATCCAGATTTAAGGTCAATTTTACTAAATATAGAAGATCCTTGCAGTTTGTCCATAAGGTCATCAACTCTAGGTATAGGATACCTATTCTTTACAGTGATCTTGTTTAATGCTCGGTAGTCAATACACATCCGATAAGTATTATTCTTTTTCTTGACTAAGAGCACAGGTGCACCGAATGGAGAACTGCTAGGTCGAATTAAGCCTCTATTTAGTAATTCTTCAACTTGACTCTGGATTTCTTTTTGCTCTATTTGATTGTGCCTATATGGGGCTTTGCAAGGTGGTTGTGTGCCAGGTATTAGGTCAATTTTATGGTCTTCTGGACGTGATGGAGGTAAACCTGGTGGTAGGTCTTCTGCAAAACAATCCTTAAAATATGCGAGAAATTCCTTATGCCTAGGGTGCATATGATTTTCCTTTGCGTGCAATTCATTCACCCAAATGAGATATGATTTAGTATTCTTACGTACTGCACGTTTTGCTTGAGTATGCGAAAGCAGTGGAAAAATATGAGATGCATGCATACCAAATAATGTAATAGATTTTCCTTGAAAATTTATATTCATTGTGTGCGTGGAATAATCTATATTGGGATTATGTTGGTGTCTCCATGGCATTCCTAGAATAATGTCGCTAGACTGTAATGGGACAACTAAGAAATTTCTTCTTTCAATATATGGACCAATTTGAATTTCTAAATCTTGAACTTCTTGTGTGCCATTGTACCTAGTGCCTAAAAATGCAGCTTTTATGCGATAGTGCGTAGGTACTGTATGCAATTTCAATTCCTTTACCAATTTTGCTGAAATAAAGTCATGGATACTACCGTCATCATGCAATATAGTTCTTTCTTTTCCATGCACCATACATTTCATAGTCAACAATGAATGTGAAGTAGGCATACCTGGTAAAGTGTCGGAAGTAGTAGTAGGATCATCTTCTTCTTCAGTGAAATCCGGCATATCCTCATGCTCGTCTTCGTCCATGGCTCCAAGGTAGTTGATATGTGCTGATGGCTTCTTTGAATGACAATTTGCTGCGAGATGCCCTGGCTGGTGACACTTGTAGCATACGATGGGCTTGGCTTTGGTCACATTATTTGCAATGGCTGGGAGTCTGGGTATATTTGGATTTGCTTGTGGAATAGGCTTAGGATTTGGATTGACAGTGGATGGTAATGCAGGTGGTTTAGGCCAATTCTTGCGGAAAGATGGTGATGAGAAACGACCTGGATTAAATCTTCTGAAATTGGAATTGAATTGTTTAGATCCATAATTACCGTTTGCTTGGAATGGCTGTGGTCGTCGATCTCTTCCACGTAACTTATCTTCAGTGTCGTGAGCTAAGGAGATGGCGTCTTCAAGGGTAGCAGGCTTGAACATATTCACCTCAGCGTAGTAATGTCCAAGAAGTCCAGACATGTACTTCCGCTTATGTGTCGTCTCTGGTACGTCTTCAAGCATGCGTAGCTGTAGGAGTGCATTCCAAAAACGCTCTGTATACTGTGGAATAGGCTCACGATCGCGTTGTTGAAGTAAATCCCATTGCTTGATAGCCTTCTCATGAAATTGCGGTGGTAGGAAATTTTGCATGAACTTCTTCTTGAAATCTTCCCATGTAGCAGGACATTCTATACTCTTGCGGACTACAGTCCACCAAAGTGATGCTTTGTCTATCAGATGATTAGTAACACACTTGATTTTATCTTTCTCAGAATAAGTTTCCTCATGGAAATAGTCATCGAACTGGCTAATGAATGATAAAACAGTCTTTCCTTCTCTTATGCCATTGAAAGTGCGAAACTTGAAACTTCGTTTACTTATCTTGGATTCCTTGCGAATGGTTTGTGCTTCAAGAGTGGCGTCGATGGTACGGCGAATCAAATCTTCAGCTTGAGGTTCTTCTTTATCAGTGGACGCTCCTTGTAGCTTTGTCAATTGCGCTTGCAAGGCTTGCCTAGCTCTTCGCTCTTCTTCCAATTGCAACATGATAAGATCCAGCTTTTGTTCCATGGTAGGCTCGGGTAGATCGTCTTCAGCCATAGGATCATCCATATGTGGGGTAGTCATCCTGTAAAACTCAACAAACCTTTCTCACTCAAAATCAGTTAGCGAGATGAGCGTAGCTCAAATTTGGGGTTACAAGGCTATGTCTTTTTTGGGTATTTCTTCCTCAATTTTCAGAAATTCTGCAATATTTCTGTCTCCGTGTGCTGAAAGTTCTTCAACGAACTTGGAGATAGGTAGAACAGCTTGCTGCGAACAACTTTCCAGTTCAGAGTTTTTGCATACGAACAAGTCTTCTATGAGTTTTAAGCGTTAGTCAGTTCTGATTTAGTCTGACTTGCAGAGTTGCAGACTTAGCAGACTTGCAGAGTTGTTGACTTGCTGGACTTAGGCCGACTTGCAGAACTTGATTCCAAGTGACTTACTGAACTTGACTTCTGGAGCGTGAGACCCAGAGTTACTGACTTTGTTTGGCCAGTGTGACTTGCAGAGGATTGTGTGACTTGAAGGAAGCTTAGTGGTTTAAGCTTTAACTTAAGGATTAAGAGGGATTAATGGTGGAGAACAGGCCGCCGTTTTTTCGTGAAGGGGGGGGGCCGTTTTTCTCCACGCGAAAATTTCGGGCTTCTCCAGGATGGATCGATTTGTTTTCTTATTAATTGCCAAGCTTCATAAGCTTTCTTTTAAGCTTTAAGACTAAGCTTTTTGAAGAAATAGATATGGCTTCTTACTGTTTTATCACGACTTGTTCATGGAGATGAGGGAGTGGTCCTCCGCCTGCAGAGATTGGTCCTTCGATCTAACAGTAGAAACAGGGGTTCTTGATCGCCAGAAGTCTGCCTGTATCGACGGTTCGCGATGAGATTGATTGTAGAGGCCGTTTGTTCCTGGAGCTCCGCCTTCGCCCGAGATTGGTAGCGATTGGAAGCTCTTGATCTCTGCTCCGCTCTGATACCACTGGTGCGCAGATCGGTCGCAGATAGCTCACGTGGTGAATCCCGGAAGGTCCCCAAGAACAAAGTACTCTACTTTTTAGCATAAAAACCCATGTAAAAGCAAGCACGACATGAGACAAGAGACAAATTGGGTTCAATCTCCCCCATGCCTTGTGTGAGCGCTTCACAAAGCATGTATTTAATGTATATTTCCAATCTTCATGCTCAATAATAGCCCAATTACAAAAATATGACAAGCTTTTAGCTTTTGAGTTTGCTTTCTACCAAAAATAGGAAAATAAAGTTAATGGACGGTGCCCATAGTGTCTGGCACGCCCAATCTCAATGTCCAAATAGAAATAACATATCCAGGCGCATAAGCGCATACAAAATAATAATAAATAATCGATGTCTCTATAGACATAACAAAAATATAGGCGTGGCGCCTATCAAAATATAGTCCAAAGGTCGAAAACCCGCTAGACTCCAATGCTTTCCTCCGCCACTGCTGCTATCTCTACACATCAACTGAAGCATTCACAATCGTTAGTAAAATAACACAATTAAACCGACAAAAGTGAATACCTAGCAGTCTTCAGCTACATAAATAAATCAACTGGTTAGAAATAAATCCTAACCTTAATTTATTACGAGTGCGCACTCTAAACTCATAAACGTTTATTAATTTAATATGCATTTTGCGGAATCACCCGCTATGGAATCACCCATGTACACACTAAATTAATGAAACGCCCGAAAAGGACAGGCGTCCCCATCAACTTCTCGCACAAAGAATCCTCTTTGCGTATGAGCCCCGGTCATCTAAGTTAGTTTACGGAATCCACCGTAAAACCTCACGGAATCCACCGTGGAATATGCCTCCTGGCATCATACCCCCGGGATGGGATAGCAATTGACCTCAATTGCTATTAGCTCAATGTGGAGCTAACAGAGTGGGGAAAGCATTTAAGTCTCTAGCGTGCATCCATTGTGCTTCCTCTACAGGATGGTTCTTAAATTTTACTAGATATCTAGAATACCTTCGGCCAGTTCTAGTGGTCATGTAGTCAGTGTCTATAATGGCTTCTGGTTCAAGTATTTCAGTCTCTTCTTCTAGTAAAGGTGGGTTTTCATAGACAGGGTGGATAGGTAATTGGCCTTTAAATGGTCTCAATAAACTAATATGAAATGTATTATGAATTTTCCAATGAGATGGCAATTCTAACTTGAATGCATTGTCAGTAATCTTATGAATGATTCTAAATGGTCCGTAGAATCTAGGAGCTAATTTGACAACTGGATGTCTATCTACACTTTGCAGTCTACGCTTTTCTATTCTAAGCCAAACATAATCATCAACTTTGAAATTCATGGCTTGTCTTTTCTTGTTGGCTTGTTTGGTATATGATTGTTGGGCTTTAGCAATCATATCCTTTACCTCATCAAAAATAGTGTTATGCATAATAGCAATATCATCGGCACTTTGTATTCTATTAGACAAAGAGGCAACAGGTGTAGATAATCTATATCCATAAATAACTTCAAAATGTGCTTTCTTTGTAGATGTGTGTGGTGTATTGTTATATGCAAACTGTAATAAATGTAAATGAGTATCCCATGTCTGAGGTTTAGAGATAGTGTATGTACGTAAAAGATCTAGAATGGTACTATTTGTGGCTTCTGTTTGTCCATTTGTTTCTGGATGAAATGCAGATGAGAAATCAATCTTTGTGCCTAGATTAGCAAACAGGGTAATCCAAAAATTGTTACAAAATCTAGAATCACGATCTGAAATAATCACTTTTGGCAATCCATGGTTGGTAAAAACAGTTTTCAAAAACAATTGTGCTGCCTGTGATGCTGTTAAAGTTTTCTTACATGGAATGAAATATGCTTGCTTACTAAATCTATCTATAACTGTCCAAATCATGTCATGGTTAGATTTAGTATTTGGTAAACCAGTAATGAAATCCATAGAAATTTGTTCCCAAGGTTTAGATGGAATAGACAAAGGCATTAGTAATCCATACTGTTTACCATGATGTCTCTTAACTCTTTGACAAATCAAACATTCAGAAACAAAACTAGATTCATCTGCATCCATATGCGGCCAATAAAAATCTTCAGTTAACATACGTAATGTAGATATGATACCTCTATGACCTTGATATGGGGGACAATGAATTTCATTCAAAACAAAAGATCGGAATGGAATAGTAACACACAGTCTCTTTTCAAAAAACATGAATCCATCATTATATGACAATGAATCAACAGGAATGAAATTATTTTGAACTAATTTTTGCCAATCAGAATGAAAAGTAATATCCTGGTGATATGTGTCTTTCATAGCAATCAAAGAATCAAAAGATATGATAGATATATTATGAATTGCAGGTCTTCTACTCAATGCATCAGCAACTACATTTTCTTTTCCAGGTTGGTATTGAATGATAGGATGGAAACTTTGAATGAATGAAGCCCATTTGATATGACGGTCAGAAATTTGGGGTTGGCTAAGTAGATGTCTAATGCTTTGCTGGTCGGTCTTTATCATAAATTCTGAACCCATTAAATAATGCTTCCATTGTTTTAATGCTTGGACAACTGCTAAGAGTTCCTTGTCATAAGTGGAATATTTAAGCTCAGAGGGTTTCAGTTTAGAACTAGAATATGCTATTGGATGGTTGTCTTGCATTAGCACGGTTCCTATTCCTGATCCACTAGCATCGGTCACAACTAAAAAGAATGGCCTGTTAAAGTCAGGCAATTGTAGAACAGGGACATTGGTCAATGCACGTTTGAGTAAATCAAAGGATTTCTGCTGGTTTTCAGTCCATTGATAAACAATGCCTTTCTTAAGAAGTTTGGTCAATGGTAAAGTAAGTAATGAGAAATTACGTACAAACTTCCTATAGAAACTAGCAAGACCAAGGAATGAGCGTAATTCATGTACATTTTTAGGAACAGGCCAATGCAATATTGCGTCAATTTTCTTAGGATCAACTTTTATTCCTTCTTTTGATACAATATGACCTAGATATTCTATTTCTGTCTTAAAGAATTCACTCTTGTCAGGGTTTGCAAACAATTGATTTTCTTTCAGTAATTGAAAAACTAATGATAAATGCTCATAATGCTCTTTTTCACTTTGACTGAACACTAAAATATCATCAAAGAAAACAATCACACAATATTGATATTTTAGAAAAATACGGTTCATCATTCTACTGAAAGTGGCAGGTGCATTAGTTAATCCAAATGGCATGACTAAGAATTCGTAATGGCCAAACTGTGTCCTGAATGCAGTCTTAAATATGTCGGATCTATCAAGCCTCACCTGATGATATCCAGATTTAAGGTCAATTTTACTAAATATAGAAGATCCTTGCAGTTTGTCCATAAGGTCATCAACTCTAGGTATAGGATACCTATTCTTTACAGTGATCTTGTTTAATGCTCGGTAGTCAATACACATCCGATAAGTATTATTCTTTTTCTTGACTAAGAGCACAGGTGCACCGAATGGAGAACTGCTAGGTCGAATTAAGCCTCTATTTAGTAATTCTTCAACTTGACTCTGGATTTCTTTTTGCTCTATTTGATTGTGCCTATATGGGGCTTTGCAAGGTGGTTGTGTGCCAGGTATTAGGTCAATTTTATGGTCTTCTGGACGTGATGGAGGTAAACCTGGTGGTAGGTCTTCTGCAAAACAATCCTTAAAATATGCGAGAAATTTCTTATGCCTAGGGTGCATATGATTTTCCTTTGCGTGCAATTCATTCACCCAAATGAGATATGATTTAGTATTCTTACGTAGTGCACGTTTTGCTTGAGTATGCGAAAGCAGTGGAAAAATATGAGATGCATGCATACCAAATAATGTAATAGATTTTCCTTGAAAATTTATATTCATTGTGTGCGTGGAATAATCTATATTGGGATTATGTTGGTGTCTCCATGGCATTCCTAGAATAATGTCGCTAGACTGTAATGGGACAACTAAGAAATTTCTTCTTTCAATATATGGACCAATTTGAATTTCTAAATCTTGAACTTCTTGTGTGCCATTGTACCTAGTGCCTAAAAATGCAGCTTTTATGTGATAGTGCGTAGGTATTGTATGCAATTTCAATTCCTTTACCAATTTTGCTGAAATAAAGTCATGGGTACTACCGTCATCATGCAATATAGTTCTTTCTTTTCCATGCACCATACATTTCATAGTCAACAATGAATGTGAAGTAGGCATACCTGGTAAAGTGTCGGAAGTAGTAGTAGGATCATCTTCTTCTTCAGTGAAATCCGGCATATCCTCATGCTCGTCTTCGTCCATGGCTCCAAGGTAGTTGATATGTGCTGATGGCTTCTTTGAATGACAATTTGCTGCGAGATGCCCTGGCTGGTGACACTTGTAGCATACGATGGGCTTGGCTTTGGTCACATTATTTGCAATGGCTGGGAGTCTGGGTATATTTGGATTTGCTTGTGGAATAGGCTTAGGATTTGGATTGACAGTGGATGGTAATGTAGGTGGTTTAGGCCAATTCTTGCGGAAAGATGGTGATGAGAAACGACCTGGATTAAATCTTCTGAAATTGGAATTGAATTGTTTAGATCCATAATTACCGTTTGCTTGGAATGGCTGTGGTCGTCGATCTCTTCCACGTAACTTATCTTCAGTGTCGTGAGCTAAGGAGATGGCGTCTTCAAGGGTAGCAGGCTTGAACATATTCACCTCAGCGTAGTAATGTCCAAGAAGTCCAGACATGTACTTCCGCTTATGTGTCGTCTCTGGTACGTCTTCAAGCATGCGTAGCTGTAGGAGTGCATTCCAAAAACGCTCTGTATACTGTGGAATAGGCTCACGATCGCGTTGTTGAAGTAAATCCCATTGCTTGATAGCCTTCTCATGAAATTGCGGTGGTAGGAAATTTTGCATGAACTTCTTCTTGAAATCTTCCCATGTAGCAGGACATTCTATACTCTTGCGGACTACAGTCCACCAAAGTGATGCTCTGTCTATCAGATGATTAGTAACACACTTGATTTTATCTTTCTCAGAATAAGTTTCCTCATGGAAATAGTCATCGAACTGGCTAATGAATGATAAAACAGTCTTTCCTTCTCTTATGCCATTGAAAGTGCGAAACTTGAAACTTCGTTTACTTATCTTGGATTCCTTGCGAATGGTTTGTGCTTCAAGAGTGGCGTCGATGGTACGGCGAATCAAATCTTCAGCTTGAGGTTCTTCTTTATCAGTGGACGCTCCTTGTAGCTTTGTCAATTGCGCTTGCAAGGCTTGCCTAGCTCTTCGCTCTTCTTCCAATTGCAACATGATAAGATCCAGCTTTTGTTCCATGGTAGGCTCGGATAGATCGTCTTCAGCCATAGGATCATCCATATGTGGGGTAGTCATCCTGTAAAACTCAACAAACCTTTCTCACTCAAAATCAGTTAGCGAGATGAGCGTAGCTCAAATTTGGGGTTACAAGGCTATGTCTTTTTTGGGTATTTCTTCCTCAATTTTCAGAAATTCTGCAATATTTCTGTCTCCGTGTGCTGAAAGTTCTTCAACGAACTTGGAGATAGGTAGAACAGCTTGCTGCGAACAACTTTCCAGTTCAGAGTTTTTGCATACGAACAAGTCTTCTATGAGTTTTAAGCGTTAGTCAGTTCTGATTTAGTCTGACTTGCAGAGTTGCAGACTTAGCAGACTTGCAGAGTTGTTGACTTGCTGGACTTAGGCCGACTTGCAGAACTTGATTCCAAGTGACTTACTGAACTTGACTTCTGGAGCGTGAGACCCAGAGTTACTGACTTTGTTTGGCCAGTGTGACTTGCAGAGGATTGTGTGACTTGAAGGAAGCTTAGTGGTTTAAGCTTTAACTTAAGGATTAAGAGGGATTAATGGTGGAGAACAGGCCGCCGTTTTTTCGTGAAGGGGGGGGGCCGTTTTTCTCCACGCGAAAATTTCGGGCTTCTCCAGGATGGATCGATTTGTTTTCTTATTAATTGCCAAGCTTCATAAGCTTTCTTTTAAGCTTTAAGACTAAGCTTTTTGAAGAAATAGATATGGCTTCTTACTGTTTTATCACGACTTGTTCATGGAGATGAGGGAGTGGTCCTCCGCCTGCAGAGATTGGTCCTTCGATCTAACAGTAGAAACAGGGGTTCTTGATCGCCAGAAGTCTGCCTGTATCGACGGTTCGCGATGAGATTGACTGTAGAGGCCGTTTGTTCCTGGAGCTCCGCCTTCGCCCGAGATTGGTAGCGATTGGAAGCTCTTGATCTCTGCTCCGCTCTGATACCACTGGTGCGCAGATCGGTCGCAGATAGCTCACGTGGTGAATCCCGGAAGGTCCCCAAGAACAAAGTACTCTACTTTTTAGCATAAAAACCCATGTAAAAGCAAGCACGACATGAGACAAGAGACAAATTGGGTTCAATCTCCCCCATGCCTTGTGTGAGCGCTTCACAAAGCATGTATTTAATGTATATTTCCAATCTTCATGCTCAATAATAGCCCAATTACAAAAATATGACAAGCTTTTAGCTTTTGAGTTTGCTTTCTACCAAAAATAGGAAAATAAAGCTAATGGACGGTGCCCATAGTGTCTGGCACGCCCAATCTCAATGTCCAAATAGAAATAACATATCCAGGCGCATAAGCGCATACAAAATAATAATAAATAATCGATGTCTCTATAGACATAACAAAAATATAGGCGTGGCGCCTATCAAAATATAGTCCAAAGGTCGAAAACCCGCTAGACTCCAATGCTTTCCTCCGCCACTGCTGCTATCTCTACACATCAACTGAAGCATTCACAATCGTTAGTAAAATAACACAATTAAACCGACAAAAGTGAATACCTAGCAGTCTTCAGCTACATAAATAAATCAACTGGTTAGAAATAAATCCTAACCTTAATTTATTACGAGTGCGCACTCTAAACTCATAAACGTTTATTAATTTAATATGCATTTTGCGGAATCACCCGCTATGGAATCACCCATGTACACACTAAATTAATGAAACGCCCGAAAAGGACAGGCGTCCCCATCAACTTCTCGCACAAAGAATCCTCTTTGCGTATGAGCCCCGGTCATCTAAGTTAGTTTACGGAATCCACCGTAAAACCTCACGGAATCCACCGTGGAATATGCCTCCTGGCATCATACCCCCGGGATGGGATAGCAATTGACCTCAATTGCTATTAGCTCAATGTGGAGCTAACAGAGTGGGGAAAGCATTTAAGTCTCTAGCGTGCATCCATTGTGCTTCCTCTACAGGATGGTTCTTAAATTTTACTAGATATCTAGAATACCTTCGGCCAGTTCTAGTGGTCATGTAGTCAGTGTCTATAATGGCTTCTGGTTCAAGTATTTCAGTCTCTTCTTCTAGTAAAGGTGGGTTTTCATAGACAGGGTGGATAGGTAATTGGCCTTTAAATGGTCTCAATAAACTAATATGAAATGTATTATGAATTTTCCAATGAGATGGCAATTCTAACTTGAATGCATTGTCAGTAATCTTATGAATGATTCTAAATGGTCCGTAGAATCTAGGAGCTAATTTGACAACTGGATGTCTATCTACACTTTGCAGTCTACGCTTTTCTATTCTAAGCCAAACATAATCATCAACTTTGAAATTCATGGCTTGTCTTTTCTTGTTGGCTTGTTTGGTATATGATTGTTGGGCTTTAGCAATCATATCCTTTACCTCATCAAAAATAGTGTTATGCATAATAGCAATATCATCGGCACTTTGTATTCTATTAGACAAAGAGGCAACAGGTGTAGATAATCTATATCCATAAATAACTTCAAAATGTGCTTTCTTTGTAGATGTGTGTGGTGTATTGTTATATGCAAACTGTAATAAATGTAAATGAGTATCCCATGTCTGAGGTTTAGAGATAGTGTATGTACGTAAAAGATCTAGAATGGTACTATTTGTGGCTTCTGTTTGTCCATTTGTTTCTGGATGAAATGCAGATGAGAAATCAATCTTTGTGCCTAGATTAGCAAACAGGGTAATCCAAAAATTGTTACAAAATCTAGAATCACGATCTGAAATAATCACTTTTGGCAATCCATGGTTGGTAAAAACAGTTTTCAAAAACAATTGTGCTGCCTGTGATGCTGTTAAAGTTTTCTTACATGGAATGAAATATGCTTGCTTACTAAATCTATCTATAACTGTCCAAATCATGTCATGGTTAGATTTAGTATTTGGTAAACCAGTAATGAAATCCATAGAAATTTGTTCCCAAGGTTTAGATGGAATAGACAAAGGCATTAGTAATCCATACTGTTTACCATGATGTCTCTTAACTCTTTGACAAATCAAACATTCAGAAACAAAACTAGATTCATCTGCATCCATATGCGGCCAATAAAAATCTTCAGTTAACATACGTAATGTAGATATGATACCTCTATGACCTTGATATGGGGGACAATGAATTTCATTCAAAACAAAAGATCGGAATGGAATAGTAACACACAGTCTCTTTTCAAAAAACATGAATCCATCATTATATGACAATGAATCAACAGGAATGAAATTATTTTGAACTAATTTTTGCCAATCAGAATGAAAAGTAATATCCTGGTGATATGTGTCTTTCATAGCAATCAAAGAATCAAAAGATATGATAGATATATTATGAATTGCAGGTCTTCTACTCAATGCATCAGCAACTACATTTTCTTTTCCAGGTTGGTATTGAATGATAGGATGGAAACTTTGAATGAATGAAGCCCATTTGATATGACGGTCAGAAATTTGGGGTTGGCTAAGTAGATGTCTAATGCTTTGCTGGTCGGTCTTTATCATAAATTCTGAACCCATTAAATAATGCTTCCATTGTTTTAATGCTTGGACAACTGCTAAGAGTTCCTTGTCATAAGTGGAATATTTAAGCTCAGAGGGTTTCAGTTTAGAACTAGAATATGCTATTGGATGGTTGTCTTGCATTAGCACGGTTCCTATTCCTGATCCACTAGCATCGGTCACAACTAAAAAGAATGGCCTGTTAAAGTCAGGCAATTGTAGAACAGGGGCATTGGTCAATGCACGTTTGAGTAAATCAAAGGATTTCTGCTGGTTTTCAGTCCATTGATAAACAATGCCTTTCTTAAGAAGTTTGGTCAATGGTAAAGTAAGTAATGAGAAATTACGTACAAACTTCCTATAGAAACTAGCAAGACCAAGGAATGAGCGTAATTCATGTACATTTTTAGGAACAGGCCAATGCAATATTGCGTCAATTTTCTTAGGATCAACTTTTTATTCCTTCTTTTGATACAATATGACCTAGATATTCTATTTCTGTCTTAAAGAATTCACTCTTGTCAGGGTTTGCAAACAATTGATTTTCTTTCAGTAATTGAAAAACTAATGATAAATGCTCATAATGCTCTTTTTCACTTTGACTGAACACTAAAATATCATCAAAGAAAACAATCACACAATATTGATATTTTAGAAAAATACGGTTCATCATTCTACTGAAAGTGGCAGGTGCATTAGTTAATCCAAATGGCATGACTAAGAATTCGTAATGGCCAAACTGTGTCCTGAATGCAGTCTTAAATATGTCGGATCTATCAAGCCTCACCTGATGATATCCAGATTTAAGGTCAATTTTACTAAATATAGAAGATCCTTGCAGTTTGTCCATAAGGTCATCAACTCTAGGTATAGGATACCTATTCTTTACAGTGATCTTGTTTAATGCTCGGTAGTCAATACACATCCGATAAGTATTATTCTTTTTCTTGACTAAGAGCACAGGTGCACCGAATGGAGAACTGCTAGGTCGAATTAAGCCTCTATTTAGTAATTCTTCAACTTGACTTTGGATTTCTTTTTGCTCTATTTGATTGTGCCTATATGGGGCTTTGCAAGGTGGTTGTGTGCCAGGTATTAGGTCAATTTTATGGTCTTCTGGACGTGATGGAGGTAAACCTGGTGGTAGGTCTTCTGCAAAACAATCCTTAAAATATGCGAGAAATTCCTTATGCCTAGGGTGCATATGATTTTCCTTTGCGTGCAATTCATTCACCCAAATGAGATATGATTTAGTATTCTTACGTAGTGCACGTTTTGCTTGAGTATGCGAAAGCAGTGGAAAAATATGAGATGCATGCATACCAAATAATGTAATAGATTTTCCTTGAAAATTTATATTCATTGTGTGCGTGGAATAATCTATATTGGGATTATGTTGGTGTCTCCATGGCATTCCTAGAATAATGTCGCTAGACTGTAATGGGACAACTAAGAAATTTCTTCTTTCAATATATGGACCAATTTGAATTTCTAAATCTTGAACTTCTTGTGTGCCATTGTACCTAGTGCCTAAAAATGCAGCTTTTATGTGATAGTGCGTAGGTACTGTATGCAATTTCAATTCCTTTACCAATTTTGCTGAAATAAAGTCATGGGTACTACCGTCATCATGCAATATAGTTCTTTCTTTTCCATGCACCATACATTTCATAGTCAACAATGAATGTGAAGTAGGCATACCTGGTAAAGTGTCGGAAGTAGTAGTAGGATCATCTTTCTCTTCAGTGAAATCCGGCATATCCTCATGCTCGTCTTCGTCCATCGCTCCAAGGTAGTTGATATGTGCTGATGGCTTCTTTGAATGACAATTTGCTGCGAGATGCCCTGGCTGGTGACACTTGTAGCATACGATGGGCTTGGCTTTGGTCACATTATTTGCAATGGCTGGGAGTCTGGGTATATTTGGATTTGCTTGTGGAATAGGCTTAGGATTTGGATTGACAGTGGATGGTAATGCAGGTGGTTTAGGCCAATTCTTGCGGAAAGATGGTGATGAGAAACGACCTGGATTAAATCTTCTGAAATTGGAATTGAATTGTTTAGATCCATAATTACCGTTTGCTTGGAATGGCTGTGGTCGTCGATCTCTTCCACGTAACTTATCTTCAGTGTCGTGAGCTAAGGAGATGGCGTCTTCAAGGGTAGCAGGCTTGAACATATTCACCTCAGCGTAGTAATGTCCAAGAAGTCCAGACATGTACTTCCGCTTATGTGTCGTCTCTGGTACGTCTTCAAGCATGCGTAGCTGTAGGAGTGCATTCCAAAAACGCTCTGTATACTGTGGAATAGGCTCACGATCGCGTTGTTGAAGTAAATCCCATTGCTTGATAGCCTTCTCATGAAATTGCGGTGGTAGGAAATTTTGCATGAACTTCTTCTTGAAATCTTCCCATGTAGCAGGACATTCTATACTCTTGTGGACTACAGTCCACCAAAGTGATGCTCTGTCTATCAGATGATTAGTAACACACTTGATTTTATCTTTCTCAGAATAAGTTTCCTCATGGAAATAGTCATCGAACTGGCTAATGAATGATAAAACAGTCTTTCCTTCTCTTATGCCATTGAAAGTGCGAAACTTGAAACTTCGTTTACTTATCTTGGATTCCTTGCGAATGGTTTGTGCTTCAAGAGTGGCGTCGATGGTACGGCGAATCAAATCTTCAGCTTGAGGTTCTTCTTTATCAGTGGACGCTCCTTGTAGCTTTGTCAATTGCGCTTGCAAGGCTTGCCTAGCTCTTCGCTCTTCTTCCAATTGCAACATGATAAGATCCAGCTTTTGTTCCATGGTAGGCTCGGGTAGATCGTCTTCAGCCATAGGATCATCCATATGTGGGGTAGTCATCCTGTAAAACTCAACAAACCTTTCTCACTCAAAATCAGTTAGCGAGATGAGCGTAGCTCAAATTTGGGGTTACAAGGCTATGTCTTTTTTGGGTATTTCTTCCTCAATTTTCAGAAATTCTGCAATATTTCTGTCTCCGTGTGCTGAAAGTTCTTCAACGAACTTGGAGATAGGTAGAACAGCTTGCTGCGAACAACTTTCCAGTTCAGAGTTTTTGCATACGAACAAGTCTTCTATGAGTTTTAAGCGTTAGTCAGTTCTGATTTAGTCTGACTTGCAGAGTTGCAGACTTAGCAGACTTGCAGAGTTGTTGACTTGCTGGACTTAGGCCGACTTGCAGAACTTGATTCCAAGTGACTTACTGAACTTGACTTCTGGAGCGTGAGACCCAGAGTTACTGACTTTGTTTGGCCAGTGTGACTTGCAGAGGATTGTGTGACTTGAAGGAAGCTTAGTGGTTTAAGCTTTAACTTAAGGATTAAGAGGGATTAATGGTGGAGAACAGGCCGCCGTTTTTTCGTGAAGGGGGGGGGGCCGTTTTTCTCCACGCGAAAATTTCGGGCTTCTCCAGGATGGATCGATTTGTTTTCTTATTAATTGCCAAGCTTCATAAGCTTTCTTTTAAGCTTTAAGACTAAGCTTTTTGAAGAAATAGATATGGCTTCTTACTGTTTTATCACGACTTGTTCATGGAGATGAGGGAGTGGTCCTCCGCCTGCAGAGATTGGTCCTTCGATCTAACAGTAGAAACAGGGGTTCTTGATCGCCAGAAGTCTGCCTGTATCGACGGTTCGCGATGAGATTGACTGTAGAGGCCGTTTGTTCCTGGAGCTCCGCCTTCGCCCGACATTGGTAGCGATTGGAAGCTCTTGATCTCTGCTCCGCTCTGATACCACTGGTGCGCAGATCGGTCGTAGATAGCTCACGTGGTGAATCCCGGAAGGTCCCCAAGAACAAAGTACTCTACTTTTTAGCACAAAAACCCATGTAAAAGCAAGCACGACATGAGACAAGAGACAAATTGGGTTCAATCTCCCCCATGCCTTGTGTGAGCGCTTCACAAAGCATGTATTTAATGTATATTTCCAATCTTCATGCTCAATAATAGCCCAATTACAAAAATATGACAAGCTTTTAGCTTTTGAGTTTGCTTTCTACCAAAAATAGGAAAATAAAGCTAATGGACGGTGCCCATAGTGTCTGGCACGCCCAATCTCAATGTCCAAATAGAAATAACATATCCAGGCGCATAAGCGCATACAAAATAATAATAAATAATCGATGTCTCTATAGACATAACAAAAATATAGGCGTGGCGCCTATCAAAATATAGTCCAAAGGTCGAAAACCCGCTAGACTCCAATGCTTTCCTCCGCCACTGCTGCTATCTCTACACATCAACTGAAGCATTCACAATCGTTAGTAAAATAACACAATTAAACCGACAAAAGTGAATACCTAGCAGTCTTCAGCTACATAAATAAATCAACTGGTTAGAAATAAATCCTAACCTTAATTTATTACGAGTGGGCACTCTAAACTCATAAACGTTTATTAATTTAATATGCATTTTGCGGAATCACCCGCTACGGAATCACCCATGTACACACTAAATTAATGAAACGCCCGAAAAGGACAGGCGTCCCCATCAACTTCTCGCACAAAGAATCCTCTTTGCGTATGAGCCCCGGTCATCTAAGTTAGTTTACGGAATCCACCGTAAAACCTCACGGAATCCACCGTGGAATATGCCTCCTGGCATCATACCCCCGGGATGGGATAGCAATTGACCTCAATTGCTATTAGCTCAATGTGGAGCTAACAGAGTGGGGAAAGCATTTAAGTCTCTAGTGTGCATCCATTGTGCTTCCTCTACAGGATGGTTCTTAAATTTTACTAGATATCTAGAATACCTTCGGCCAGTTCTAGTGGTCATGTAGTCAGTGTCTATAATGGCTTCTGGTTCAAGTATTTCAGTCTCTTCTTCTAGTAAAGGTGGGTTTTCATAGACAGGGTGGATAGGTAATTGGCCTTTAAATGGTCTCAATAAACTAATATGAAATGTATTATGAATTTTCCAATGAGATGGCAATTCTAACTTGAATGCATTGTCAGTAATCTTATGAATGATTCTAAATGGTCCGTAGAATCTAGGAGCTAATTTGACAACTGGATGTCTATCTACACTTTGCAGTCTACGCTTTTCTATTCTAAGCCAAACATAATCATCAACTTTGAAATTCATGGCTTGTCTTTTCTTGTTGGCTTGTTTGGTATATGATTGTTGGGCTTTAGCAATCATATCCTTTACCTCATCAAAAATAGTGTTATGCATAATAGCAATATCATCGGCACTTTGTATTCTATTAGACAAAGAGGCAACAGGTGTAGATAATCTATATCCATAAATAACTTCAAAATGTGCTTTCTTTGTAGATGTGTGTGGTGTATTGTTATATGCAAACTGTAATAAATGTAAATGAGTATCCCATGTCTGAGGTTTAGAGATAGTGTATGTACGTAAAAGATCTAGAATGGTACTATTTGTGGCTTCTGTTTGTCCATTTGTTTCTGGATGAAATGCAGATGAGAAATCAATCTTTGTGCCTAGATTAGCAAACAGGGTAATCCAAAAATTGTTACAAAATCTAGAATCACGATCTGAAATAATCACTTTTGGCAATCCATGGTTGGTAAAAACAGTTTTCAAAAACAATTGTGCTGCCTGTGATGCTGTTAAAGTTTTCTTACATGGAATGAAATATGCTTGCTTACTAAATCTATCTATAACTGTCCAAATCATGTCATGGTTAGATTTAGTATTTGGTAAACCAGTAATGAAATCCATAGAAATTTGTTCCCAAGGTTTAGATGGAATAGACAAAGGCATTAGTAATCCATACTGTTTACCATGATGTCTCTTAACTCTTTGACAAATCAAACATTCAGAAACAAAACTAGATTCATCTGCATCCATATGCGGCCAATAAAAATCTTCAGTTAACATACGTAATGTAGATATGATACCTCTATGACCTTGATATGGGGGACAATGAATTTCATTCAAAACAAAAGATCGGAATGGAATAGTAACACACAGTCTCTTTTCAAAAAACATGAATCCATCATTATATGACAATGAATCAACAGGAATGAAATTATTTTGAACTAATTTTTGCCAATCAGAATGAAAAGTAATATCCTGGTGATATGTGTCTTTCATAGCAATCAAAGAATCAAAAGATATGATAGATATATTATGAATTGCAGGTCTTCTACTCAATGCATCAGCAACTACATTTTCTTTTCCAGGTTGGTATTGAATGATAGGATGGAAACTTTGAATGAATGAAGCCCATTTGATATGACGGTCAGAAATTTGGGGTTGGCTAAGTAGATGTCTAATGCTTTGCTGGTCGGTCTTTATCATAAATTCTAAACCCATTAAATAATGCTTCCATTGTTTTAATGCTTGGACAACTGCTAAGAGTTCCTTGTCATAAGTGGAATATTTAAGCTCAGAGGGTTTCAGTTTAGAACTAGAATATGCTATTGGATGGTTGTCTTGCATTAGCACGGTTCCTATTCCTGATCCACTAGCATCGGTCACAACTAAAAAGAATGGCCTGTTAAAGTCAGGCAATTGTAGAACAGGGGCATTGGTCAATGCACGTTTGAGTAAATAAAAGGATTTCTGCTGGTTTTCAGTCCATTGATAAACAATGCCTTTCTTAAGAAGTTTGGTCAATGGTAAAGCAAGTAATGAGAAATTACGTACAAACTTCCTATAGAAACTAGCAAGACCAAGGAATGAGCGTAATTCATGTACATTTTTAGGAACAGGCCAATGCAATATAGCGTCAATTTTCTTAGGATCAACTTTTATTCCTTCTTTTGATACAATATGACCTAGATATTCTATTTCTGTCTTAAAGAATTCACTCTTGTCAAGGTTTGCAAACAATTGATTTTCTTTCAGTAATTGAAAAACTAATGATAAATGCTCATAATGCTCTTTTTCACTTTGACTGAACACTAAAATATCATCAAAGAAAACAATCACACAATATTGATATTTTAGAAAAATACGGTTCATCATTCTACTGAAAGTGGCAGGTGCATTAGTTAATCCAAATGGCATGACTAAGAATTCGTAATGGCCAAACTGTGTCCTGAATGCAGTCTTAAATATGTCGGATCTATCAAGCCTCACCTGATGATATCCAGATTTAAGGTCAATTTTACTAAATATAGAAGATCCTTGCAGTTTGTCCATAAGGTCATCAACTCTAGGTATAGGATACCTATTCTTTACAGTGATCTTGTTTAATGCTCGGTAGTCAATACACATCCGATAAGTATTATTCTTTTTCTTGACTAAGAGCACAGGTGCACCGAATGGAGAACTGCTAGGTCGAATTAAGCCTCTATTTAGTAATTCTTCAACTTGACTCTGGATTTCTTTTTGCTCTATTTGATTGTGCCTATATGGGGCTTTGCAAGGTGGTTGTGTGCCAGGTATTAGGTCAATTTTATGGTCTTCTGGACGTGATGGAGGTAAACCTGGTGGTAGGTCTTCTGCAAAACAATCCTTAAAATATGCGAGAAATTCCTTATGCCTAGGGTGCATATGATTTTCCTTTGCGTGCAATTCATTCACCCAAATGAGATATGATTTAGTATTCTTACGTAGTGCACGTTTTGCTTGAGTATGCGAAAGCAGTGGAAAAATATGAGATGCATGCATACCAAATAATGTAATAGATTTTCCTTGAAAATTTATATTCATTGTGTGCGTGGAATAATCTATATTGGGATTATGTTGGTGTCTCCATGGCATTCCTAGAATAATGTCGCTAGACTGTAATGGGACAACTAAGAAATTTCTTCTTTCAATATATGGACCAATTTGAATTTCTAAATCTTGAACTTCTTGTGTGCCATTGTACCTAGTGCCTAAAAATGCAGCTTTTATGCGATAGTGCGTAGGTACTGTATGCAATTTCAATTCCTTTACCAATTTTGCTGAAATAAAGTCATGGGTACTACCGTCATCATGCAATATAGTTCTTTCTTTTCCATGCACCATACATTTCATAGTCAACAATGAATGTGAAGTAGGCATACCTGGTAAAGTGTCGGAAGTAGTAGTAGGATCATCTTCTTCTTCAGTGAAATCCGGCATATCCTCATGCTCGTCTTCGTCCATGGCTCCAAGGTAGTTGATATGTGTTGATGGCTTCTTTGAATGACAATTTGCTGCGAGATGCCCTGGCTGGTGACACTTGTAGCATACGATGGGCTTGGCTTTGGTCACATTATTTGCAATGGCTGGGAGTCTGGGTATATTTGGATTTGCTTGTGGAATAGGCTTAGGATTTGGATTGACAGTGGATGGTAATGCAGGTGGTTTAGGCCAATTCTTGCGGAAAGATGGTGATGAGAAACGACCTGGATTAAATCTTCTGAAATTGGAATTGAATTGTTTAGATCCATAATTACCGTTTGCTTGGAATGGCTGTGGTCGTCGATCTCTTCCACGTAACTTATCTTCAGTGTCGTGAGCTAAGGAGATGGCGTCTTCAAGGGTAGCAGGCTTGAACATATTCACCTCAGCGTAGTAATGTCCAAGAAGTCCAGACATGTACTTCCGCTTATGTGTCGTCTCTGGTACGTCTTCAAGCATGCGTAGCTGTAGGAGTGCATTCCAAAAACGCTCTGTATACTGTGGAATAGGCTCACGATCGCGTTGTTGAAGTAAATCCCATTGCTTGATAGCCTTCTCATGAAATTGCGGTGGTAGGAAATTTTGCATGAACTTCTTCTTGAAATCTTCCCATGTAGCAGGACATTCTATACTCTTGCGGACTACAGTCCACCAAAGTGATGCTCTGTCTATCAGATGATTAGTAACACACTTGATTTTATCTTTCTCAGAATAAGTTTCCTCATGGAAATAGTCATCGAACTGGCTAATGAATGATAAAACAGTCTTTCCTTCTCTTATGCCATTGAAAGTGCGAAACTTGAAACTTCGTTTACTTATCTTGGATTCCTTGCGAATGGTTTGTGCTTCAAGAGTGGCGTCGATGGTACGGCGAATCAAATCTTCAGCTTGAGGTTCTTCTTTATCAGTGGACGCTCCTTGTAGCTTTGTCAATTGCGCTTGCAAGGCTTGCCTAGCTCTTCGCTCTTCTTCCAATTGCAACATGATAAGATCCAGCTTTTGTTCCATGGTAGGCTCGGGTAGATCGTCTTCAGCCATAGGATCATCCATATGTGGGGTAGTCATCCTGTAAAACTCAACAAACCTTTCTCACTCAAAATCAGTTAGCGAGATGAGCGTAGCTCAAATTTGGGGTTACAAGGCTATGTCTTTTTTGGGTATTTCTTCCTCAATTTTCAGAAATTCTGCAATATTTCTGTCTCCGTGTGCTGAAAGTTCTTCAACGAACTTGGAGATAGGTAGAACAGCTTGCTGCGAACAACTTTCCAGTTCAGAGTTTTTGCATACGAACAAGTCTTCTATGAGTTTTAAGCGTTAGTCAGTTCTGATTTAGTCTGACTTGCAGAGTTGCAGACTTAGCAGACTTGCAGAGTTGTTGACTTGCTGGACTTAGGCCGACTTGCAGAACTTGATTCCAAGTGACTTACTGAACTTGACTTCTGGAGCGTGAGACCCAGAGTTACTGACTTTGTTTGGCCAGTGTGACTTGCAGAGGATTGTGTGACTTGAAGAAAGCTTAGTGGTTTAAGCTTTAACTTAAGGATTAAGAGGGATTAATGGTGGAGAACAGGCCGCCGTTTTTTCGTGAAGGGGGGGGGCCGTTTTTCTCCACGCGAAAATTTCGGGCTTCTCCAGGATGGATCGATTTGTTTTCTTATTAATTGCCAAGCTTCATAAGCTTTCTTTTAAGCTTTAAGACTAAGCTTTTTGAAGAAATAGATATGGCTTCTTACTGTTTTATCACGACTTGTTCATGGAGATGAGGGAGTGGTCCTCCGCCTGCAGAGATTGGTCCTTCGATCTAACAGTAGAAACAGGGGTTCTTGATCGCCAGAAGTCTGCCTGTATCGACGGTTCGCGATGAGATTGACTGTAGAGGCCGTTTGTTCCTGGAGCTCCGCCTTCGCCCGACATTGGTAGCGATTGGAAGCTCTTGATCTCTGCTCCGCTCTGATACCACTGGTGCGCAGATCGGTCGCAGATAGCTCACGTGGTGAATCCCGGAAGGTCCCCAAGAACAAAGTACTCTACTTTTTAGCACAAAAACCCATGTAAAAGCAAGCACGACATGAGACAAGAGACAAATTGGGTTCAATCTCCCCCATGCCTTGTGTGAGCGCTTCACAAAGCATGTATTTAATGTATATTTCCAATCTTCATGCTCAATAATAGCCCAATTACAAAAATATGACAAGCTTTTAGCTTTTGAGTTTGCTTTCTACCAAAAATAGGAAAATAAAGCTAATGGACGGTGCCCATAGTGTCTGGCACGCCCAATCTCAATGTCCAAATAGAAATAACATATCCAGGCGCATAAGCGCATACAAAATAATAATAAATAATCGATGTCTCTATAGACATAACAAAAATATAGGCGTGGCGCCTATCAAAATATAGTCCAAAGGTCGAAAACCCGCTAGACTCCAATGCTTTCCTCCGCCACTGCTGCTATCTCTACACATCAACTGAAGCATTCACAATCGTTAGTAAAATAACACAATTAAACCGACAAAAGTGAATACCTAGCAGTCTTCAGCTACATAAATAAATCAACTGGTTAGAAATAAATCCTAACCTTAATTTATTACGAGTGCGCACTCTAAACTCATAAACGTTTATTAATTTAATATGCATTTTGCGGAATCACCCGCTATGGAATCACCCATGTACACACTAAATTAATGAAACGCCCGAAAAGGACAGGCGTCCCCATCAACTTCTCGCACAAAGAATCCTCTTTGCGTATGAGCCCCGGTCATCTAAGTTAGTTTACGGAATCCACCGTAAAACCTCACGGAATCCACCGTGGAATATGCCTCCTAGCATCATACCCCCGGGATGGGATAGCAATTGACCTCAATTGCTATTAGCTCAATGTGGAGCTAACAGAGTGGGGAAAGCATTTAAGTCTCTAGCGTGCATCCATTGTGCTTCCTCTACAGGATGGTTCTTAAATTTTACTAGATATCTAGAATACCTTCGGCCAGTTCTAGTGGTCATGTAGTCAGTGTCTATAATGGCTTCTGGTTCAAGTATTTCAGTCTCTTCTTCTAGTAAAGGTGGGTTTTCATAGACAGGGTGGATAGGTAATTGGCCTTTAAATGGTCTCAATAAACTAATATGAAATGTATTATGAATTTTCCAATGAGATGGCAATTCTAACTTGAATGCATTGTCAGTAATCTTATGAATGATTCTAAATGGTCCGTAGAATCTAGGAGCTAATTTGACAACTGGATGTCTATCTACACTTTGCAGTCTACGCTTTTCTATTCTAAGCCAAACATAATCATCAACTTTGAAATTCATGGCTTGTCTTTTCTTGTTGGCTTGTTTGGTATATGATTGTTGGGCTTTAGCAATCATATCCTTTACCTCATCAAAAATAGTGTTATGCATAATAGCAATATCATCGGCACTTTGTATTCTATTAGACAAAGAGGCAACAGGTGTAGATAATCTATATCCATAAATAACTTCAAAATGTGCTTTCTTTGTAGATGTGTGTGGTGTATTGTTATATGCAAACTGTAATAAATGTAAATGAGTATCCCATGTCTGAGGTTTAGAGATAGTGTATGTACGTAAAAGATCTAGAATGGTACTATTTGTGGCTTCTGTTTGTCCATTTGTTTCTGGATGAAATGCAGATGAGAAATCAATCTTTGTGCCTAGATTAGCAAACAGGGTAATCCAAAAATTGTTACAAAATCTAGAATCACGATCTGAAATAATCACTTTTGGCAATCCATGGTTGGTAAAAACAGTTTTCAAAAACAATTGTGATGCCTGTGATGCTGTTAAAGTTTTCTTACATGGAATGAAATATGCTTGCTTACTAAATCTATCTATAACTGTCCAAATCATGTCATGGTTAGATTTAGTATTTGGTAAACCAGTAATGAAATCCATAGAAATTTGTTCCCAAGGTTTAGATGGAATAGACAAAGGCATTAGTAATCCATACTGTTTACCATGATGTCTCTTAACTCTTTGACAAATCAAACATTCAGAAACAAAACTAGATTCATCTGCATCCATATGCGGCCAATAAAAATCTTCAGTTAACATACGTAATGTAGATATGATACCTCTATGACCTTGATATGGGGGACAATGAATTTCATTCAAAACAAAAGATCGGAATGGAATAGTAACACACAGTCTCTTTTCAAAAAACATGAATCCATCATTATATGACAATGAATCAACAGGAATGAAATTATTTTGAACTAATTTTTGCCAATCAGAATGAAAAGTAATATCCTGGTGATATGTGTCTTTCATAGCAATCAAAGAATCAAAAGATATGATAGATATATTATGAATTGCAGGTCTTCTACTCAATGCATCAGCAACTACATTTTCTTTTCCAGGTTGGTATTGAATGATAGGATGGAAACTTTGAATGAATGAAGCCCATTTGATATGACGGTCAGAAATTTGGGGTTGGCTAAGTAGATGTCTAATGCTTTGCTGGTCGGTCTTTATCATAAATTCTGAACCCATTAAATAATGCTTCCATTGTTTTAATGCTTGGACAACTGCTAAGAGTTCCTTGTCATAAGTGGAATATTTAAGCTCAGAGGGTTTCAGTTTAGAACTAGAATATGCTATTGGATGGTTGTCTTGCATTAGCACGGCTCCTATTCCTGATCCACTAGCATCGGTCACAACTAAAAAGAATGGCCTGTTAAAGTCAGGCAATTGTAGAACAGGGGCATTGGTCAATGCACGTTTGAGTAAATCAAAGGATTTCTGTTGGTTTTCAGTCCATTGATAAACAATGTCTTTCTTAAGAAGTTTGGTCAATGGTAAAGCAAGTAATGAGAAATTACGTACAAACTTCCTATAGAAACTAGCAAGACCAAGGAATGAGCGTAATTCATGCACATTTTTAGGAACAGGCCAATGCAATATTGCGTCAATTTTCTTAGGATCAACTTTTATTCCTTCTTTTGATACAATATGACCTAGATATTCTATTTCTGTCTTAAAGAATTCACTCTTGTCAGGGTTTGCAAACAATTGATTTTCTTTCAGTAATTGAAAAACTAATGATAAATGCTCATAATGCTCTTTTTCACTTTGACTGAACACTAAAATATCATCAAAGAAAACAATCACACAATATTGATATTTTAGAAAAATACGGTTCATCATTCTACTGAAAGTGGCAGGTGCATTAGTTAATCCAAATGGCATGACTAAGAATTCGTAATGGCCAAACTGTGTCCTGAATGCAGTCTTAAATATGTCGGATCTATCAAGCCTCACCTGATGATATCCAGATTTAAGGTCAATTTTACTAAATATAGAAGATCCTTGCAGTTTGTCCATAAGGTCATCAACTCTAGGTATAGGATACCTATTCTTTACAGTGATCTTGTTTAATGCTCGGTAGTCAATACACATCCGATAAGTATTATTCTTTTTCTTGACTAAGAGCACAGGTGCACCGAATGGAGAACTGCTAGGTCGAATTAAGCCTCTATTTAGTAATTCTTCAACTTGACTCTGGATTTCTTTTTGCTCTATTTGATTGTGCCTATATGGGGCTTTGCAAGGTGGTTGTGTGCCAGGTATTAGGTCAATTTTATGGTCTTCTGGACGTGATGGAGGTAAACCTGGTGGTAGGTCTTCTGCAAAACAATCCTTAAAATATGCGAGAAATTCCTTATGCCTAGGGTGCATATGATTTTCCTTTGCGTGCAATTCATTCACCCAAATGAGATATGATTTAGTATTCTTACGTAGTGCACGTTTTGCTTGAGTATGCGAAAGCAGTGGAAAAATATGAGATGCATGCATACCAAATAATGTAATAGATTTTCCTTGAAAATTTATATTCATTGTGTGCGTGGAATAATCTATATTGGGATTATGTTGGTGTCTCCATGGCATTCCTAGAATAATGTCGCTAGACTGTAATGGGACAACTAAGAAATTTCTTCTTTCAATATATGGACCAATTTGAATTTCTAAATCTTGAACTTCTTGTGTGCCATTGTACCTAGTGCCTAAAAATGCAGCTTTTATGCGATAGTGCGTAGGTACTGTATGCAATTTCAATTCCTTTACCAATTTTGCTGAAATAAAGTCATGGATACTACCGTCATCATGCAATATAGTTCTTTCTTTTCCATGCACCATACATTTCATAGTCAACAATGAATGTGAAGTAGGCATACCTGGTAAAGTGTCGGAAGTAGTAGTAGGATCATCTTCTTCTTCAGTGAAATCCGGCATATCCTCATGCTCGTCTTCGTCCATGGCTCCAAGGTAGTTGATATGTGCTGATGGCTTCTTTGAATGACAATTTGCTGCGAGATGCCCTGGCTGGTGACACTTGTAGCATACGATGGGCTTGGCTTTGGTCACATTATTTGCAATGGCTGGGAGTCTGGGTATATTTGGATTTGCTTGTGGAATAGGCTTAGGATTTGGATTGACAGTGGATGGTAATGCAGGTGGTTTAGGGCAATTCTTGCGGAAAGATGGTGATGAGAAACGACCTGGATTAAATCTTCTGAAATTGGAATTGAATTGTTTAGATCCATAATTACCGTTTGCTTGGAATGGCTGTGGTCGTCGATCTCTTCCACGTAACTTATCTTCAGTGTCGTGAGCTAAGGAGATGGCGTCTTCAAGGGTAGCAGGCTTGAACATATTCACCTCAGCGTAGTAATGTCCAAGAAGTCCAGACATGTACTTCTGCTTATGTGTCGTCTCTGGTACGTCTTCAAGCATGCGTAGCTGTAGGAGTGCATTCCAAAAACGCTCTGTATACTGTGGAATAGGCTCACGATCGCGTTGTTGAAGTAAATCCCATTGCTTGATAGCCTTCTCATGAAATTGCGGTGGTAGGAAATTTTGCATGAACTTCTTCTTGAAATCTTCCCATGTAGCAGGACATTCTATACTCTTGCGGACTACAGTCCACCAAAGTGATGCTCTGTCTATCAGATGATTAGTAACACACTTGATTTTATCTTTCTCAGAATAAGTTTCCTCATGGAAATAGTCATCGAACTGGCTAATGAATGATAAAACAGTCTTTCCTTCTCTTATGCCATTGAAAGTGCGAAACTTGAAACTTCGTTTACTTATCTTGGATTCCTTGCGAATGGTTTGTGCTTCAAGAGTGGCGTCGATGGTACGGCGAATCAAATCTTCAGCTTGAGGTTCTTCTTTATCAGTGGACGCTCCTTGTAGCTTTGTCAATTGCGCTTGCAAGGCTTGCCTAGCTCTTCGCTCTTCTTCCAATTGCAACATGATAAGATCCAGCTTTTGTTCCATGGTAGGCTCGGGTAGATCGTCTTCAGCCATAGGATCATCCATATGTGGGGTAGTCATCCTGTAAAACTCAACAAACCTTTCTCACTCAAAATCAGTTAGCGAGATGAGCGTAGCTCAAATTTGGGGTTACAAGGCTATGTCTTTTTTGGGTATTTCTTCTTCAATTTTCAGAAATTCTGCAATATTTCTGTCTCCGTGTGCTGAAAGTTCTTCAACGAACTTGGAGATAGGTAGAACAGCTTGCTGCGAACAACTTTCCAGTTCAGAGTTTTTGCATACGAACAAGTCTTCTATGAGTTTTAAGCGTTAGTCAGTTCTGATTTAGTCTGACTTGCAGAGTTGCAGACTTAGCAGACTTGCAGAGTTGTTGACTTGCTGGACTTAGGCCGACTTGCAGAACTTGATTCCAAGTGACTTACTGAACTTGACTTCTGGAGCGTGAGACCCAGAGTTACTGACTTTGTTTGGCCAGTGTGACTTGCAGAGGATTGTGTGACTTGAAGGAAGCTTAGTGGTTTAAGCTTTAACTTAAGGATTAAGAGGGATTAATGGTGGAGAACAGGCCGCCGTTTTTTCGTGAAGGGGGGGGGCCGTTTTTCTCCACGCGAAAATTTCGGGCTTCTCCAGGATGGATCGATTTGTTTTCTTATTAATTGCCAAGCTTCATAAGCTTTCTTTTAAGCTTTAAGACTAAGCTTTTTGAAGAAATAGATATGGCTTCTTACTGTTTTATCACGACTTGTTCATGGAGATGAGGGAGTGGTCCTCCGCCTGCAGAGATTGGTCCTTCGATCTAACAGTAGAAACAGGGGTTCTTGATCGCCAGAAGTCTGCCTGTATCGACGGTTCGCGATGAGATTGACTGTAGAGGCCGTTTGTTCCTGGAGCTCCGCCTTCGCCCGAGATTGGTAGCGATTGGAAGCTCTTGATCTCTGCTCCGCTCTGATACCACTGGTGCGCAGATCGGTCGCAGATAGCTCACGTGGTGAATCCCGGAAGGTCCCCAAGAACAAAGTACTCTACTTTTTAGCACAAAAACCCATGTAAAAGCAAGCACGACATGAGACAAGAGACAAATTGGGTTCAATCTCCCCCATGCCTTGTGTGAGCGCTTCATAAAGCATGTATTTAATGTATATTTCCAATCTTCATGCTCAATAATAGCCCAATTACAAAAATATGACAAGCTTTTAGCTTTTGAGTTTGCTTTCTACCAAAAATAGGAAAATAAAGCTAATGGACGGTGCCCATAGTGTCTGGCACGCCCAATCTCAATGTCCAAATAGAAATAACATATCCAGGCGCATAAGCGCATACAAAATAATAATAAATAATCGATGTCTCTATAGACATAACAAAAATATAGGCGTGGCGCCTATCAAAATATAGTCCAAAGGTCGAAAACCCGCTAGACTCCAATGCTTTCCTCCGCCACTGCTGCTATCTCTACACATCAACTGAAGCATTCACAATCGTTAGTAAAATAACACAATTAAACCGACAAAAGTGAATACCTAGCAGTCTTCAGCTACATAAATAAATCAACTGGTTAGAAATAAATCCTAACCTTAATTTATTACGAGTGCGCACTCTAAACTCATAAACGTTTATTAATTTAATATGCATTTTGCGGAATCACCCGCTATGGAATCACCCATGTACACACTAAATTAATGAAACGCCCGAAAAGGACAGGCGTCCCCATCAACTTCTCGCACAAAGAATCCTCTTTGCGTATGAGCCCCGGTCATCTAAGTTAGTTTACGGAATCCACCGTAAAACCTCACGGAATCCACCGTGGAATATGCCTCCTGGCATCACTGCTCCTCTTACCAAAACATCGCGAGCTTGGCTTGCTTTCTTGAGCTCCTTACCACGAACAAGGCTCTGATACCATGTCAAGATTGTGGGAGAGAAGGAAGGAGTCTCACTTGTAGCTTTCTTGCTTGCACAATGGGGGAATACACACAAAAGGTGGAGGCTGAAAACTGTTTTCCTCTTCTTAGTTGTGTAAGCCAAAAAGAAGTCACATACAAAGAAATAGAAGAACCCTATATATGGGTCTCAAACCAAAGACAACTAAATAAGGTGGCATACTAACTGAGCCACGAACTAGAGTAGATAAGGATAGCTGTCATCTAGCTATTATTCATGGGCGGTGTACCAACCGCATCTGCAACAAACACGTCGGTGACATAAATGCACAACGGTCACCCTGGCATATCACGAGTGGAGCTCGATATCTCAATAGTCCCACCTTTTGGACATTTGGAAGCTTAGATGGAGATAGAGATTGGGATTGAGTAGCTGCACTTGACGACTGATTTGCAAGAGCTCTTAAAGGATCTTGAAGACAAACTAAAGGATTTTAGGGAGTTTTATGATAGACATGTGGAAGGCCTATAGATTGATGGATTTGTCCATTACAGTGATATTATAATGGAATCTACCAATGGTGCTAGAACAATTTTGCAAACAAGGTTTAGCCTTATTGATGAGGAATTCAAGAAGTGGAAAGCAGATTTCCCTTTTCAACACAATTAGCATCAATGTCTTCTTGTATAGAAAGATGTTGGATTTCTTGTATATCTTCAATATATGGATAGTTGTTCTTCAGATACAATACAAAAGAAGAAGATAGAAGTTATTGCAAGCAAAGCTAAAGAGGTTGAAGAGAAGGGGAAAATATATCAAGAGAATATTGAGAACCAGTTAGTGCAGGGATTTGATGTAGCTTTGTTTAAAAGTGAGAACATTACAAAAGGGAAAGAAAAGGAGATAAAGTTGAGTGCAGAGATTGAAACAGGTCCTCTTGAATGTGTTCCAACATTTCCTAGTTACCTCATAAAAAAAAAGAGACATGTATTGCTAAATGATGGTCAACACCTTTTTTTATCTTAGAGAAGATTACTGCTTGGCTCCTTGTAGTAGCACGTGGTCAAAATGATAAGAATTTTATAGGTTACGAACAGGAATTGCTAGCAAGTCTTGATGTTGAGGGAGAGAATTTTCAAGACAACTCTGTAGCCTTAAATTCATGTATTAATTAGATTGTGGAATATGAAAAGGAGGGGATACCTATAGAGGAAGAGTTCTTACAAATTTAGCAGAGACTTAGTATCGATAACATGGAATATGAAGAGAAACCAAAAAGTTCAATAAATCTTTATGATGATAGTATTCTTGAAGAAGATGAAAACCCTACGATATGAAATATAATTCTAAGATATCCGTTGTGGTTTATATTAGAGTATGTTATGCATTATAGACAAATATTATTGGATATTTATCTATTGATGTCTTACACTATTGTGATTTATTGTGCATATAGATATTGAAGATGCATACAAATTTCTTGGAAGAGCCAAGGGCTCTAGGTCATTGAAGCTTGGCAAAAGTCAAGGCCTTGGTTATTGTATTGGAAGCTCAAATAATCAAACAGTTGCAATTTATCATACCAAGTTGTCAAGCTCTCCAAGCTTGCCAATGATGGCTTTGAAAGCTATCTCCAAGGTGATTGGATCCCAAGTTTTCAATATAGGTTTAGACAAGATAATTTTGGTGGAGAAGGAAGAAGTTGTAAGAGTTTTTGGCTTCATGCATGGATATGGTGGATCTAGGGTAGATCTAGGGCAGGATACTTTGGAGTTCTTGGCTCTTATATATTTGCTCTCCCATGTAGGAGATGCCAAGAAATTGAAGCTCCTTCTAGGCTATAGGAAACAAGAGTTCCTAGAATGTAGAGGTCTCATTGAGTGGGATGAAACAAAAGATTCCTCTAAAGGACCTAGTGAATTACTTGAAACTAAAGACTCTTCTACAATAGAGTCATACTAAAAGATATCAATGGTTTCTTGAAACCCATCTTTTTCCATCTCTTTGTCTAGTTTGTAATCATTCTAAAAATCTTTGCTTTGCAAAAGAGTTTAAATATCTCTCTTTTCTTCTTTGGGTAACACTGGATATAGTCCTTGCCAAAGATGATGTATTACATAATGCGGTTGTGTCTCTGAGCTTGAATTTTGTCAAATTTATTTGTAGAACCATTGAAAGACCTCTAATAAACTATTTACTTTGTATCTTCCACCTCCATGTCTTGTGTGTCTAAAATATTTTGTTCTTGCTTGATAATGTGATTTTTCCATACATTGGGTTGACTCGATAGATAGAGATTGGTCTCACTGGAAAACCAAAAAAAAAAACCAAAAAAAAAAAAAAGAGAAGCTAGTCTTGCATCTCCAGCAATTGGTCCAAGCAATGGTAATTCAATAAAATAACATTGTCTACCCCTTGATGGATGCAAATGCAATATATGAATGGCTCATAGATTGAGGGGCCTAAGAAACATCATAAATAACATCTTGAGCATACTAATCACAATCCCAAGAATATTTAGATGTCCATTTTCTCTCTCATTAGTGCATAAGTAGAGCTTAATGCCATACATCACTTCTGACTACATATACATCAAGTGTCATACATGGGTACCATAAGCACTGAAAGGGTGTCCCAAAGGGGGTTATTTCATCGGGAGTGGTGGTGAGCGTAGGAGAGTACTTACACTTGCATACAAGTATTGGGCTCTGGATCACCGAGAGGTGAGCAAAGTTTCCCCGAGCCGGTTTTGCATCCCTTCAGGGTCTTAAGTGGTAAGGGAGGGTCACCTCTCTTTTGGTTTACCACCTCGCCTGGCCTTGACCAACTAATAAACCTTTGTAACCTTAATCTCTTCAACAAAAGAAATCAAGCTAAAAAAAAGTGGATTAAGAGGAGAGATTGACATACCTCTTCAATGTTTAGGAAAGATAGTGGAGCATGATCCACCATGATGCCAATTGCTCCATCAAGCAAGCACGATTGGTTGGAATACTTCAATGGATGAATACTTCAAGCATTCGAATGCTTCCATTGATGATGGGGGCTCTGAGATGGTATCAAGCTTATCCTTCAATGATGAAAAGCTTCAAAGAGAGATTTCATGGCTGCCTACAAAAATTCTCTGTATGTTGAGCTCCATGTCTTCAATCTAGGTAAGAGAGAGGTCAAGAGTGGTTGAAAGAGCAAAGAGTAGCAAGAGGGCAATAGGAGAGCTAGGGCAGGGTATAGCCATCACAAAATGCACCCAAAATTATGGGGGTTGCCTTGCAGGCCTCTAGGGATAGCAACTCCCCACTCCACTGCTTGATCTAGGGTACCAAGGAAAAGGTTCCAATGTTAGATGGTGATTTTGAGTAGGCTGGAGGAAATTCTTGGAGAATTTTGGGGCTGGTAGCCATGGCAGCTTGTAGGAGCAGAGAGAGAAGGAGAGCTGAAGCAAAAAGTAACTAAGATCTTTGCCCTCTTCTAACTCCTAAGTCTCTAAACTTGGCCTGGAACCCCTAAAATTTGTATGAAAATGAGTAACGACTTGCTAAGTTAGCCATTATACCTCCATATATATCTGGATCTCTAGCCATAACTCCTACTTGCTCCAAAAAGTGAGGGGCTTAACTGTGGCCTTCCTATACCTGAACCTGTAACCTAAGTAACTAGGGTTTTGGGATTTGAAAAGAGAGAGAAGAAAAGGACCAAAGACTGATGCTCTGATACCACTTGTAGTGAATGAAGCTGAGAGAAGAGAGGAGAATCAGCTGAAGAGAGAGAAAGAGAGAAAGAATAAGAGAAAGAAAGACTAAAAGAGGAAAGAGAACGACAGAAAAGAGGGGAGAAAGAAGGAGGAAGCCTTGGAAGCTGGTGATGAAGGTGAAGAGTATGTTCTTGATAATAATTGGTTGCCCTAAATTGGGACTCTTACACCTTATATACCCTGGTTAGTGTGATTGGGTGTCTAGCCCCTAGTTCCTATGTATCCCGCTCGTTACAACTATGTTTTCTCATTGCTAAGCCTTCTACCAAAACGACTCTCCAAAGTTTCACAATAGGTAATCAACAATGTTTTGAGCAAACCCTCCTAATAGTTGAATATGAATATCAAGTAGTAGAATAAAAGTCATTCCAATCCTACAAAGCATCACGGCCTCACTCCCCTTTGTGAAAAAAAACCCCAATCATAAAAAGGACACTCCCAAGCAAAGAATTCAGAATGTTAATCCACATTCTTTTGTGAGATTCACAAAATTAGTACTTGGAAAGCTCTGCACTACCCACTTCAACTACAAGGGTTATTTTTTATAATATCAAAAGAAAATACCACTTCTTTGGAAAAATCTACAGATCATGACAAAAGAGAAAGAGATCCTTGAAGATAAAACATACTAAGATTGCTATATGGCAATTACAAAAGACCCTTGGAAGGATCCAAAAAGACGCATGGCCAAATGTGAGAGATTCACAAAAAATCAAAATAATCACCCAATATACAAAATGCACAGTCACATTAAAAACCTTTCAATCCTATGTGTGCAACTCAAAAGGGGGTGAAGTCATATCAACTCCTTATACTTCTTAGAAGACAAGAAAATAAAAATGCTTCTTTTATAATGGCTGAAATAATAGTGGGTGAAATGATGAATGAAGAAGTGATGGTTGAAAAAAAGGAAATGTAAAATATTTTTTTAACAATAGATGAAATGATGGATGAAGAGACAATGGGTGAAATGATGGATTAAGTAAAGATAAGAGTTCTTTTGAAAAAATACCATGCCATCCTTCATTTCAAAAGTAAAGACATATATTAAAAGCCTCTTCAACCACCAAGAGAAAGGAAATGTATAAAGAAGAATTAAATATGAAAATGATATCTGGATACCCTATGTGAAACCCCTTTTGATTTGCAAAAAAGAAAACCAATAAGAAAAAGAAAAGCACATGGTATAAAATCAAGAGGATCATACAAATACCTCTCCTTTCCAAATCTTTTAAAATAATCAAAAAGAATTTTGAGATATCACTCCTTCACATGAAGAGCACATTACTCTTTCACATTTTCACATAAGGAACCATCTTCTAGACTATTCCTTATTTATTGTAAAATACTCATCCATTATATATAAAAAAGACTCCTTTGGGTCTATAAAAGAGAGCTCTCTCATCTTGAGAGGGGGGAGCTTTGGAGGTTGGTTTTTGTGTAGTTTTTGAGTAGTTTTTTGAGTTGTCTAGATAAGCTCTCTCAACAAGCCTCTCACATCTTGTTTCCCAAGCTTCCCCTGTGTATACCCATCTCTCCTTAAGCTTTAATCCTTAAGCCTCTCCATCTTCCTGCTCCATATTCACAAAACTAAGAAGCTCTCCACCACTCTTCTCCAAGCTTACACTCCCTCAAAGCTTCATACTCTTACTTCTACCATTTTGTTCCAAGCTTCCTTCTCCCTTAATTAGCTTCATCCTCTCATGCTTCCACCATATCCTTTGTCTACCATTTTCTATTAAAGCCTTTACTCTATCTCATTAAGCTTTCACCTTCCATTCCTACCTTAACATCGTGTGTACTTCCACCATATCCCTTCTCTACCATACACCTTCCAAGCTTCTACTTAACCTCTTTAAGCTTCCATCTTCCATAAGCCTCAACCTTCCCTAACCTTGTGCTTCTACCATATCCTTCCCAAGTATCCACCATATGTGACAAATCATCTCTACCATACTCTCATCTACCCTTCAAAATCTTTACCTCTAGCCTACCCTTAACCAAGTTTACTTTAGCTTTATCTTGGTTACCATCCGTAGTACACTCTTCTAACCTCCACATCAACCATATCCACCATATCTTCACCTACTCCATATGTATGGTTCTATACATTGTACTAGAAGCTTCATACAATACAAATACTAATTGGTCTCCATTCTCTGGCAACATTTGTCTTGTTTGGTTTTGGTTTCTTCATTGGTGTATGGAAGGGCCAAATGGAAAGAGGGTAAATACTTGGATGGGATGTGGTGGAAACACAAGTTAAGCTATGAGTAGAAGGTGAAAGATTAATGAGATAGAGTGTAGAAGATTAAAGCTGAATGAGATAGAGGAGAGGATTTAAAGGAAAATAGTAAAGAAAGGATATGGTGAGAGTAAGAGAGTGTGAAGCTTAAGGAGTATGAAGCTTTAGGAAGAAGAAATCTTGGAAGAAAATGGTGGAAGATATGGTGGAGAAGCAAGGAAGAGAGCTTCTTAGTTTCGTGAGGTTGGAGAAGGAAGATGGAGAGGCTTAAGGATTAAAGCTTAAGGAGAGAAGGGTATGCACAAGGGAACCTTGGGAGACAAGATGTGAGAGGCTTGTTGAGAGAGCTTATCCAAGGAAGAACTCCAAGACACTATAAAATGAACTACTCAAATAACTATCACCAAAAAACTCCTTTAAACACTACCCTCTTCTCAAGGAGGAGAAAACTCTCTTTCATAAATCCAAGAGAGTACTTTTTTACAATATAATGGATGAGTATTTTTACAATAAAGAGGAATATTCTAGAAGAGGGTTCCTCATCTAAAAAGGTGGAAGAGTAACGTGCTCTTCACGTGAAAAGTTCTATCTCAATAATATTTATAAGATTTTTTTTTTGTTGGAAAGGAGAAGTATTCATATGTCATTTTGATTTTCTACCATGTATTCTTTTGCTTCATCATTTCTCCCACTGTTTTGTATTCTTTTTCTTCATCATTTCTCCCACTGTTTTGTATTCTTTTTATTCTTCATTTCTCCCACTGTTTTGTATTCTTTTTATTCTTCATTTCTCCCTTTTTTTTTTCACCCATTATTTCTCCCCTTAAACAAAGAAGTGTTTTATGTTATATTCTCCTCTTCTTTGGATTTCACCCTCGTCTGAGTTGCATGCATAGGATTGTAAGAGGTTGTTGCATTTTTAGGTATAAGGGATAGTGATGTGCATTTATCATGGGTATTGTATGATTTTTTGGAAGGAGGTTAATATGGAAGATTTCCATGTCTTTTGTGGGTTATATGTGAGTCTTGGAATAAGCTCACCATCTTGTTGTGTTCTTTGTGTAATCTTCCAAGAACTCAAGAGTTATTGTCATATAGTAATCCCTTCTTTTTTTCCAAAGTAGTAAGGAGTATTTTCTTTGGATTTTTCCAAACATATTCCTCGTCACTAAGAAATGTATTTTCCAAGCTATTTTTGTTAATCTAAAAAAAGAGTGTGGATTAACATACCAAATCCTTTTGTTGGATAGTCAACGAATTGTTCTTTTCATGCTTGGTACCATTAGTCACAAAGGGGGATAGAGGCAAGGGAGCTTTATAGGATTGGATTGGTTTTCATCCTGCCTTATTGACATTCAATTGTTTGGGGAGTTTGCCCAAAACATTGTCGATCACCTGTTTGGAGAGTCACTTTGATAGAAGACAAGAAGAACTGACAAGCCTAAAGAGTTGGAACAATACCCACACCAAGAACCACACAAGACCATTGCAAGAAGAGTTGAAGAGTTTGTCATTTGACTATTAAGAGTCTTACACTCTATTGACATGCCTCATAGTGGACTCGACATTAGGTCTTTGTGGGAGCTTTCGCTTGACCGCCAAGACCTATGGACTACTTATTGCTCAAGCGTTTCAAGTTGAATGCCAATGGCTATCTCTCACATAGCCATAAGCGCTCTCAAGCCTGCAAGTGTAGTGAGCTTACCTCAATTCCCAATCGAGTACCCATCTTTCTCAAGCACACTGGTGGCTCCACTATTTGAGATGCGAGCTCAAGCAATCTCAATCCTCCATCTTCAAGCTCCATGCCCCATAGCTGCACATGCAAGAGAAGAGAAGAGAAGAGAAGAAGAAAGGAGAAGATGGAGAGCTTCTCCACTATGGTCCCTCACCCCCCTCACACTCTCACTCCCTCACAGTCTCACACTCCCTCTCTCAATCACAAGCATAAGCAAGCAAGAAGAAGAAGAGAAGAAGAAAGTAGAAGATGGAGAAGAGAAGAGAGGAGAAGAAAGTAGAAGATGGAGAAGAGAAGAGAGGAGAAGATGGAGATCTCCTTTGCCACACACCAAGAATAAGCTTCTCTATTCACTTTTTGGCTTTTATAAACGCCCTTATCCCTTTGGGCACCCATCCTCTTTTTTGCATGATCGGCCATCTTGCCAAGGTCGTCTTTTTCTATTCCCTTCTGTTTACATTATGCCTTCACCTATGCCCGTCTACTCTTTACAACTTGCATTGGAGGGATCTTGGTGCTCTTTTACAAAAATTTGGGGGCACCTTTACATTTAAAAATGTGCATTTGCCTTTGCCTCACTTTTAAGGTTTCCCTTATGCTTTTGGCCTCAAGCTGTATGGAGAATCAGCTTATTCTCTCTCCTCATTAATATCTGTAAAAAAATATATTCCAAATGTTTATTAATCAGGAGAAGTGAAATCAGATATACATCTAAGTGGATATAATATGATATAAAAACTTACTCGTTTGTTATTAAGTTAGAACACAAATGAGTATGGTAGTTCAATATCTTCATTCTGTAAATCCATCCTCACTTGATATAGCGTACATGATGATCTAACCTTTAGGATTGCAATAATGACATCTGATATAATAAAACTAAGGATGAAATTTTTAGTAGCAATAATATATTTACAAGCTATAGAGTCTTGATCTATCTTACATATAATTTTTCCTTCTATCCTAGTATCCCATCCCTCATCAACAAATTGTATAACATGATCATATGTTATTCTCTTCACTGAAAGCATGGCCTTTGATCGTCTTATCTTAGCATTAGAAAAGAAGCCAACAAATATATTAATAAGCATGAACAAAGTAACTTTTCTTAGTCTACTTGAGATATTAGGCTTTAATGCTCTCTGTATCTCAAAAAATATTTTACATCTATAGCCCTCACTAGTAGCTGGGACTTGGCAAAGGCCACTCAAAGCTTGAAAAATCAAGCAAAGGGAGGGGAGAAATTGATCCTTATTGGCCACGCTATACGGGGACAATATAAGAATGGTCATAGAAGAATATTCCATTCTCTACAAGATCTGTCTTCTTTCTACCTTTGTACATCTCTTTTCCAATCTAGCCATGCATCACATCAATCACATCAACAATAGACTCGATCGGTTGCCATTCCTCAAGATTAGAGGGATAGACATCTGCAAGACAAATGAGCAAATGTTATAATGGAAAACCTTAAACCAAGTCCAAGAAAAGAAAGACCTTAAGAATCAAATCCTTACAATTTGGTTTATGTATTGGAAGATTTGAACTTCCAGGTTCCAAACATAGCTCTCTATGCATAAACACATGTTGCACAAGAACCTCTTTTATGCTATTCTTATTTACTCCAAATGTATAAGAAAACAATTGCAATGCATCCAAGAATGACACCATGTGATATACACAATGCAATTGTGAATGAATCCTAGTTCTCAAACATTTTATGATTTAGCAAACAGCCTTGTAAAAGTGCAAAAAACATGTCTTTCAATGATTTCAACCTACACGTCATGCTGTGTTGCTAAGAGTCAGCACCGAGCATCCTCGTGCTGCTTGACCCCTTTAAACTTAATTTATAAACATCCTATATGGTATACACAAACAAATAGATCATAATTTCAAACATTATTAGTAACTAATCAATATCAAAACCCCTCTTTTTCCCTACCGTTTAGGTTATGCATCATTGATAGGTGTAAAGAGTGATTTTTTCATGTGTTTTTCTTGTAAAAGTTGTAAAAATGGACTTAACATGAAGACAAGGCAGAACTGAGACTTATCCCTCATGATCCAACCATGTTGTACATTCATGGATATAAAGCATATTTTTTCTTAATTTTCTAGCATTAAAATTTAATTTTTTCTATTTTTTAACTATTTTTCTTCATTTATTTAAATAAAAATTATTATATTTATGATTTATGAGTTGAAACTAGTCACAATCATTGAGCATTGATTTTATATTCATTTCTACTCCATATGAACCCTAAAATTGCAAAATAAAACCCCCAAATTTTATCTTTTTCATAAAAACCGCATAATTACGAGTTTTTTGTGTTATGATATAAACTATTAAATGACTAAATTTTTTGGTTTTCTTCAAGATTTCTAATAAATTTTAGCATTATCAATCAAAGGCATCCATTTACAAACAACTTTATCAAACATCTCTCATAAAATAAATGAATTGATTGCCTACGCATAGAAACCCAGTTTTGGAGGCATGTATTTAACGGTTGGGAGGCGTTGACGCTCTCTCCAACTCCAATCTACGATCTCCTTTGGTTTGGTTTTATTATTCCATCAGCATCTTTCATCCAACTCCTTTCCCTTGTTTTGTAGAATCACACGTATGAATAGCCATCAAGAGGAGAGAGGGCGAAAAATTACAGAAGATGCTAGCCATGGTCTGTTGGGTTGATTGCTTTTACAGCCCCACACCCCTCCTCCAAAAAAAAAAGATCCCATGGGGAGGCACATTTGCTGCATGCCGCCATTTGAAAATAAAACGCCCCCCCTCCCCCCCCCCCCCCGCCCCCATGAAAAAAAATTAGGGGCTTAGGCCCCCCTAAAGGCCCATGCCCATTTAATTATCCATTTTGTTGGTCACCTTTGACCTTTGAATTACCCGGCTTCTCGCATCTCTTCCGTCCAGTACCTGATTTCAGATCTAAAAAATTCGACAAGTCCGGCTTGACATCCCGAACGGCCGAGAAGCTCTCTCTCTCTCTTCAATCCTACCATTGAAAAAATTACTAAAATTTTGCAACCACTGTAACAGTCGAAATTTTACATTTCTTTCTTCCTCGGTCTCTAAAAATTGTCGAATCTTCATGTTCCACTTCCGTCGGCTTTGAATTCCCACCTAAAATTTACATTAATCCGCTCCTTTTCAGCACTTTATGGATCTTTAAAAGCTGCTCTCATCTTCATACTTTATTTATATTTCAAATATATTTATTATTTCTTCTCTTTTATTTAGTAGGCTTTCCTAGTTGCCTCACAACACTAATAGGGATTCTTAGAAACAATTGCCTAGCAGACTAACAGAATAGGGTCACTAGGACTACTCTCAAAAACAGCTCTTAGAGTGCTCGACAATGTCTTCACAGGAGGCAGACAACTACTCAAACCTCCCCAAACATATCTAACATAACCCTAGGACTTCATGCCTTGAATGCTAGATCCCAATAAAAGAAAAAAAACACCCACATATATATAAGCGTATAGCACAATGACAAAGGACTCATAAAGGAAGGACATCACCTGGACTTGGCCACAAAAAGATTCTGCGCAGCAAGAGGCTCTCTCTAGGTGCTTTGTTGAATCTATTTAGTGCAATACTAAAACAAAAACCATTAACTGCACCCGCACAAAATAAACAAATGGCCCTCTTGGCCTAATTAGATAAATCAATTTCACTATAAAATAAACGACCCCTCTTGGCCTAATGAAATGTAATATTAAATCCAACAAGAATGGCTCTCTTGGCCTAACAAAATCAAGCCACTCTCTACAAGAACAAAGGCCCCTCTTAGCCTAAGGAAATTAACCAATAAAGCACACCACTCAGCATCCTACTGCTCAAACAAACCCTTGGTCCCCACAAAAATCCTACTAATGTATAAAACTAGACCAAGGGAATGGGCAGCTCATGCCCTACACTAAATGCATCAAATTATTAGCTAATCCCCGGTATGAATGGCAAGGAGTATTCAACAAATATGTGATTGAACAATTAGATACATCCATGACAAAATAGGAAGATGGTCAATTGCTACCTGGCTCATAACACGTACTAACCATCGACGGCCAAAACAAGACATGCCAGTAAGCAATCCCCACAACAGCCCACGACTAACATCAAGATGCAATTGTAAAAGCCCCTCAGGACCACAATTAAGAAAGACATCTTTAACAAAGGCATAATTAGCCAAGGAATCTGCAAAGTGATTCCACTATGTCAAGGAATCTACTGGCAAGTCACTGCCTCAAAGATCTCAAGGGTATCCAAGGTTGCATGATGGTACACCTTAAAATGGGATCCCTTACACTATAGGTCCCATTTAATTGGTTAATCACTAATTGTGAGTCGCCTTTCAATAATAACTAACGAATATCACAACATCTTGCTACATTTAACCCCATAAGCAAGGCCTTATATTCTGCCATGTTATTCATGTTGAGAAATAAGCATGGAAACTCTCCTTATACTAGAGAGGATAAGGGTAGCTAGGTGTAAATGGACTGGAGGATAGGGGAGCAAGGGGAAACCCTAACCCTAACTCCTCTAGAGGCTATATAAATAGCCTAAAGTACACACTCGTTGTTGAGGAGAGTGTACTAGTTGTACCTTGAACAACTGACTAAACAAGATCTTATTCTTGTACTTGAGCTCTCTCTCTCCCTCTTGTGCACACTCTCTTATGCTTCCAACTCTGATTTGCAACATGGTATCAGAGCTTCCTTTGATCCTTTCAGTTTCCTCTATCCTCAGCTTCACTAAGTGCACATGGAGCATTCATCATCTTCATCTTTTCCTTCTTACCTCCATAGCCAAACCTTGACCCCCTGACCTTGGAAGGATTGGTTGGAACAAAGGAGCTCGTATCGGCATTCTTCTAGGAACTTGTGCCTTAGCTCCTAGCATAGCTTCCTATCATGTGAAACATCGGCATCATCCACATCACAAAAGGCAGCATTGTAAAAAATGCAGAGACAGGTGTAAATCTGGATCGAGATCAGTTCGAGATCAATTCATACTACTGTGTGCACTGCAGAAAGCGCAATCATGGTGGGCTTCTTAGGGAAATGGTAGCCCCCCAAGTGGGCTTCCTAACCCTAAAAGGGTTTGACAAAATTCCTTCTCTACTGGCTACACAGAGGCAAACCCTAACTGCCTGGTTTCTGGCAGCCATAGCTAGGGAGCTTCAAGCTCACTCATTTTTCATTTTTTTCATTATTTCTCAACCTGGACATTATCAACAGTGATTTTAATAACTAAAAAACACTTGTCAAGCCTTGTTACTGCCATATGGAGCTTAAATACAGAGTGCTTCTCATTCCATGGAGAATATTAAGCTTGTAAAGATCAACCTACATTATGAATACTAGAATGGATGTTGGTAAGAGTGCTTCTTAGCACTACTGATGCATTCAACTAATGCTCCATACTGTTTGCTGCTAGTAAATCAGAGATATGAGTATTATTCTACTCTCCTCTAATTCATCCCATAGCATATAGAGTTCATTGATAAGCCGTGCTCCACCAAGAACTCCTCTAATAGGCCACATTATCAAGAAGAGCCTGAAGTCTAGTCAACAAAGCTCACCTCGTTGAAACCTAGGAAAATAGTAAAGCTTAAATTAAGGGTTGTTCGAAGAACAAGACCTCCTAAATCCTATCTTGAGATATTGCATATGTATGACTTCCAACCGTTTTCAACTCTACAACTTTAAAAGTTTGTTATAATCTGTAAGGCTATCAGTTCTGTTATTTGGTTGTTTGGCCACCTGTAAAGGACTAGACACTACCATTGCTTAAGACAATAGGTAAGACCTTCCTATAATGGCCATGGCCTATGCAGATGTAAAGCCTCAAATTCGCAAGTTCAATGGAAAAGATTTTCATCCTTGGCAAGTCCTCTTAAAATACAAAATGATGGAAAGAGGCTACTGGCCCTTCATAAAAGGGACCAAAGTTATTGACCCATCCAATCCCCTTGATGTAGAAGATGATGAAAGGGCTCAGGCCATCATCATGCTTCATTTAGATGAATCTTTAATTCATCATATTGACAAACTCTCCACTGCCAAGGAGAAGTGGGATGAACTTGAAAGGCTCTATGGCACTACAGGGAAGAACTCCAAGATCTTTCTAAAGATTGAGTTTTTTAGCTTAAAGTACAAATAAGGAAAAGATCTAAGCAAGTTTATTTCACATATGAAGGGGCTTATGGCATAGCTGGCCTCCGTTCAAGCATCCATCATGATGAAGATGCCATTGCCATCCTTTTGAAGTCTGTAAAGAAAGTTTTTCCAACCCTTGTGACTACCCTAACTAATATCCCGAACCCAACCTTGGCAAGTACCATCCAGTCTTGCCTGGATAAAAAGAAGAGAAACCATACTGAAGGGACTTCAGCATTTACTTTCCTTGAGCAAGTGTTAGTCCATACCGCTTCTACTAAGTGCTCCTTTTGTCACAAAAAAGGGCATATTGTAAGCAATTGTTGGAAGAAATATCTTGACAAAATGAAGTGAAATAAATGCAAAAAGACTGGGCATATCACCAATAAGTGTCCCACTATTCCAGAAGTATCTAAGGAATTGGAGGCCAACTTTGCCTCCCAATCCACAGATGATCGACTCTTTTGAGTCTTGTAACACTCTCTACTTATAACCTTCTTTTGTAGCTTGATTTATAAAGGCATCTCATTATGGATTAAGGGGGGGTATCCTATCATGTTGTATCCAATGCCACCTGGCATTGAGGGGGAGTGTTGAGAAATAAGCATGTGAACTCTCCTTATACTAGAGAGGATAAGGGTAGCTAGGTGTAATGGAGTGGAGGACAAGGGAGCAAGGGAAAACCCTAACCCTAACTCCTCCAAAGGCTATATAAACAGCCTAAAGTACACACTCACTGTTGAGGAGAGTGTACTAGTTGTACCTTGAATAATTGACTAAACAAGATCTTATTCTTGTACTTGAGCTCTCTCTCTCCCTCTTGCGCACACTCTCTCATGCTTCCAACTTTGATTTGCAACAATGCATAAAAGCATTGCCTAAATACACTCCCATTTTTAAAACCACTCAACAATAGGAATCTTTTATGACAACCCCAACACTCGCATGCTTAGCAAGTCCTCGAGAAGCTCCATCAAAATATAATGTATAAACCCAAGCTTCACTGATGTAACTTGCCATGCCAATCAATCTACTCATACTTATGACAATCAAAGTCTAACCAAGAGAGAGGATGTAAGATAGGTATAATCCCTCCTTCCTCACTAAACTCAATAGAAACACTAGTAAGAACTTGACAACAATGATGGCAATAGACTTGAATATCACACATAAAAGATATGTCTTGCCACTCAGTAATGTGATAACTCTTACTCCACAAGATCACTTTGCCTTGGTGGTAACGTTATTCTAAATATGGATGCTCAAGATAAGGAATGACTTTTCCCATCCAATAGTCTTGGGATCCTCTGTAAGTTTAAGCTAAAACCTGAAGGACTTGCAAAGGCACGAGGTCCAACATCAGTCGCTATACATAATAGGGCTTCAGTTTATTGAAGTTTACTTTCATTTTGCACTTTATCCCTTGCAAATCCGCTAGAAGGGTTGTAGAGCCATTCTTTCCTATAGGAGTAATCTTATAAGGATCATCCCATTTAGGTTTCAACTTGGATGGGAAGAGCTCACAATGAGCATCATAATGGGACCAATTGACCCTTAACAAATTTATGCTTCTTAGCATGAAGGTCATGAAGCATTTTTACTCACCTCTTCCCTACTTCCTAATGTAACACGGCTTGTAATCTAATCTCATCAAGAGATGTGCAAGGGAAGTGAACCTTTCTTGCAATGCTTCCTCTTCACCCAAAGAATGATTTAGAGAAAACCTTACTATAGGAAGCTTAATCTCCAAAGATAAATCACACTCTTCCCCATATACTAATTTAAAAGAGATATGGCCTGCAGCTCTTTTAAATGCCATATTATAAACCCAAACAACCACATACAACTTCTTATCCTAAAATCACGCTTACCTTGGGACACAGATTAGATAAAATCCCCATAAGCTGGGTATGTTTTTTCAATGATCCAAGACGTTGTGCCGAAAAACTTGTTGGCACAACTCTCTCATGCGAGCCATCACCCTCCTCCCCTCATCATTCATGATGATGGATCCTGACCTATCATCTACAAGAAGGTAGGAATACCCCTCTGGGATATGCATAAGATGGGTCCTCTCCCACCTGCGACCACGCTCCTGGGGCATATCCAGGAGACCCCTGTACATTTGGTATACCGATCGGGGTAGTATCTATCGGAGTAGCACCCATAGGGGTGCCACCTATAGAGACGACTGAGCAAAAGCTGGAGTGACTGGAGTAGATGTCTCCACAGGTGTGACAAATCTCGGAGGTGATGCAACTCTAATAGAACGACGAGACGGAGACACCGCGTCCGTACCTCCACAACAACCATCTGAGCCATGCTCTCTGGAATTGCCACACGAGAGTGAGGAGTAGCACCTGTATCCTGAGTCGACCGCAGGCTCATTGCATCCGTATCTCTACAGCATCCCCCTAACCCTGAAACACTCCCTCCATCTGGGCCAAATCTAGAGCATCGACCTCGTCTGCTCGAAACTGAAGCATCTGATCGTGCCGAAGTAGATCTAATAGAGCGGCTTGACGATGTCCAAGACAACTCCTGGTCCGCTATGTCTCTGAATCTTTCCATCAGATCTGGAGACATGTGCGTGAAGATATCTTGCAACTCCTCATCGCTCATTCCTCGACTCATCCTGATGATCTAAGTATCCACAAAGGTCACCTACACAGACAAAAAATGATGTTAGCATAATCAATTTAAATCATACAAAGCACGATTATATAAATCTTTAAAAAACGATCTTACTTAAAATGCATATCTTATGTACCCTTATAAGCAATTAGTCAACGAATTGAGTAAGTGGATGCTCCAAGTATGAAGTATCCTATGGTCCCATGTGAATCTCCTGACACAACTCGGCGTAAACTAGAAGGTCAATAGACATGTCACCACAAAAGGATGACTCCACCTCGTTCTCAAAGAATTCTTGGACTCATGTATTTCCATCATTGTTACCCGATGCTGGCTCCTCTACATGCTCCAAGCTTTCAATGGCCTCCACCTCTTGCAATATCGACCCCTCTATTTGCATATTGTCATCATCTATACTCGGAACATCCCTTTGATCATATACTCTCGCACTTCGAGGAACTGAAGGTATAACATAACACCATCGAGGCTGTCAGGAGTTTGGATAGAGGATTACTTATTCATAAACACGTACACAAGAGAGATTTAACTATTGTGACATGTACCATGTTGTAATACAATTAACAAACAAATGAGTTCATGCACCTGTTCACAATGGGCCAACAACACAAAGGTGTTGCACAAATCCGTCCATTTTTTTCAAAATTTATTTCTACAAATCCAGATGGACGTTGTCAAATTGTTGCTCCAGCTCCTTCAAGTACCACTTTGAATCACTACACATCAAATAGTATCATGAAGAAGCTACGATAATCCACCGTAAAAATACTTTGGAAGTTCCCAAAATACTCCATCTCATCTATAACCGTGTTTTGATCCGTTGCTCGTCATTGGCTCTCTTGCTTAAACCTTGCCATGATACCATAGTCTGTTGTGGAGCGCATTTTGTCAATACGCTCCATGCGAAAATGCCGCCCGTGTGACCATGTTGCACTATATATTTTGTATTGTACATTGAAATACTCAATTAGTTGTCGCATATAAAATATAGATACGAAAAACCCTAAACACGTCATCACCTTTGGACTACATCCCCTCGAGAATTCCCACTTCTCGGTTGAGACCTCCGCCTCTTCGCGAGACGCTGTAGTCAAAGCTCCATGCAATCATCGCGTTGACATAAACCGCAGTATCTCCTCTATACCCTCGGGATATTGAATCGATCGATGGCACGTACTATGTCAAAATTCAGATCGTGCTTCCTCTCAATCTTGCCTAGCTTGTTGGTACCTGGCGAGCCACGTCTCCATAGAGGCATGGTGCAACATACAAAAGCGATTCACTTTGTCCTCCATTGCAGCATCTATTATTCTTTCTACCCCATTTCCAACCACCACATCTCCGGTCAGTCTATCATCATCCTTTAGCGACCATAGCATATTGTTGTCTGGATCCACCATTGATAGCCATTGTGAAATATGCACTAGCGCCTCAGACACCAACCAACCTTCAGCCATGCTACCTTCTAGCCGAGCTCGTTGTCACACAAAGCCTTTCAGGGTTTTCATGAAGTGCTCCAAGAAGAATATCCATCACGTATGGATAGGTCCAATAATCTCCACTTCATCTACAAGATGCACAATAAGATGGATTTGTATCGTGAGTATGCTGGTAGGAAGGTATTTCTCAAAGAGACAGACCGTCTCCACTGCTCCCCGCCTTGTGGATTCAATAGATGACATCTTAATCTCCTTTTGTGAGATTCATTACACTAAAGTCGACAACTTGTAAATGGCCCTACGTATTTCTGGAGTAAGGCATCCTGCGATCGCGATCGGTAGTACAAACTGCCACAAATGAGAAAGCATTATGAACAATGACTACACTCCAAATAGCAAAATGTGTAGGCCACTTACAATCCATTTATAGTACAAACTTGACATATCTTATGCCAATCATGGGATTTTAGGCCTGATAATTGGTCATCTTTAGAAAATGCAGAGCTGAGAGAACGCATCATACCCGTTGGAGTGCGGATAAACTTGACTATTTGCTTCACAATGCACTCTTCTTTAGTGGAAAAAACCAAAGGAGTGCGAGGTAGCTACAACGACCATCAGCACCTCAACTGTGGCCAAAGCAGCTCCATCTTTCTTACCTCCTTCAAATCCATTCGTGTTCCCATAGTGTCTCTCTTTCCTGTGATGTGGTCCCATAGCAAGTTTTCCACATTCTTGAAAATATGCATGGGATCCAACAAGTGGTTAATCTGTAAGTGGGTCCAATATGGCAACTCATAGAAAACTTGGTGTGCAGATCGGTCGCTGTATGCTCACGTAGTGAATGCCGGAAGGTCCCCAAGAACAATGAACTCTACTTTTTGCACAAGTTACAAGGTAAAAAGCATGAACGACAAGAGCAAGAGACCAATTGGGTGCAATCTCCCCCCATGCCTTGTGTGAGCGCTTCACAAAGCATGTATTTTATGTATATTTCTTCTTCATGCTCAATAATAGCCCAATTTACAAAAATATATCAAGCTTTTAGCTTTTGAGTTTGCTTTTACAAAAATAGGAATAAAGCTAGACGGTGCCCAAAGAGTCTGGCACGCCCAATACAATGTCCAAATAGAAATAACATAACCGTGCGCCCATGCGCATACAAAATAATAATAAATAATCGATGCCTCAATAAATAGACATGACAAAATATAGACGTGGCGCCTATCAAAATATAATCCATAGATCGAATACTTGCTATCCTCCAATGCTTTCCTCCGCCACTGCTGCTATCTCTACACATCAACTAAAGCATTCACAATCGTTAGTAAAATAATACAATTAAACCGACAAAAGTGAATACCTAGCAGTCTTCAGCTACATAAATAAATCAACTGGTTAGAATAAATCCTAACCTTAATTTATTACGAGTGCGCACTCTAAACTCATAAACATTTATTAATTTAATATGCATTTTACGGAATCACCCGCTATGGAATCACCCATGTACACACTAAATTAATGAAACGCCCAAAAAGGACAGGCGTCCCCATCAACTTCTCGCACAAAGAATCCACTTTGTGTATGAGCCCTGATCATCAAAGTTTACGGAATCCACCGTAAAACCTCACGGAATCCACCGTGGAATATGCCTCCTGGCATCATACCCCTGGGGTGGGATAGCAATTGACCTCAATTGCTATTAGCTCAATGTGGAGCTAACAGAGTGGAGAAAGCATTTAAGTCTCTAGCGTGCATCCATTGTGCTTCCTCTACAGGATGGTTCTTAAATTTAACTAGATATCTAGAATACCTTCGGCCAGTTCTAGTGGTCATAAAGTCAGTGTCTATAATAGCTTCTGGTTCAAGTATTTCAGTCTCTTCCTCTAATAAAGGTGGGTTTTCATAAACAGGGTGTACAGGTAATTGGCCTCTAAATGGTCTCAATAAACTAATGTGAAATGTGTTGTGAATTTTCCAATGAGGTGGTAATTCTAACTTGAATGCATTGTCATTAATTTTATGAATGATCCTAAATGGTCCATAGAATCTGGGGGCTAATTTGACAACTGGATGTCTATCTACACTTTGCAGTCTACGTTTTTCTATTCTCAACCAAACATAATCATCAACTTTGAAATTCATTGCTTGTCTTTTCTTGTTGGCTTGTTTGGTATATGATTGCTGGGCTTTAGCAATCATATCTTTAACCTCATAAAAAATACTGTTATGCATACTAGCAATATCATCAGCACTTTGAATTCTATTTGACAAAGATGCAACAGGTGTAGATAATCTATATCCATAAATGACTTCAAACGGTGCTTTCTTTGTAGATGTGTGTGGTGTATTGTTATATGCAAACTGTAATAAATGCAAATGTGTGTCCCATGTCTCTGGTTTAGAAATAGTATATGCACATAAAAGATCTAGAATGGTGCTATTAGTGGCTTCTGTTTGTCCATTAGTTTCTAGATGAAATGCAGATGAGAAATCAATCTTTGTGCCTAGGTTAGCAAACAAAGTAATCCAAAAGTTGTTACAAAATCTAGAATCCCAATCTGAAATAATAACTTTTGGCAATCCATGGTTAGTAAAAACAGTTTTCAAAAAAATTTGTGCTGCTTGTGATGCTGTTAAAGTTTTCTTACATGGAATGAAATATGCTTGTTTACTAAGTCTATCTACAACTGTCCAAATCATATCATGGTTAGATTTAGTATTAGGTAAACCAGTAATGAAATCCATAGAAATTTGTTCCCAAGGTTTAGATGGAATAGACAAAGGCATAAGTAATCCATACTGTTTACCATGATGTCTCTTAACTCTTTGACAAATCAAACATTCAGAAACAAAGTTAGATACATCAGCATCCATATGTGGCCAATAAAAATATTCAGTTAACATACGTAAGGTAGATATGATACCTCTATGACCTTGGTATGGGGGACAATGAATTTCATTCAATACAAAAGATCAGAATGGAATTGTAACACACAATCTCTTTTCATAAAACATAAATCTATCATTATATGACAATGAATCAATAGGAATCAAATTATTTTGAACTAATTTATTCCAATCAACATGAAAAGTAATATCCTGATGATATGTATCTTTCATAGCAATCAAAGAATCAAAAGATATGATAGAAATATTATGAATGGCAGGTCTTCTACTCAATGCATCAGCCACTACATTTTCTTTTCCGGATTGGTATTGGATGATAGGATGAAAACTTTGAATAAAGGAGGCCCATTTGATATGACGGTCAGAGATTTGGGGTTGACTAAGTAAATGTCTAATACTTTGCTGATCGGTCTTAATCATAAATTCTGAACCCATTAAGTAGTGTTTTCACTGTCTTTATGCTTGTACAACTACTAATAGTTCTTTGTCATATGTGGAATATTTCAGCTCAGAAGGTTTCAGCTTACAACTAGAATAGGCTATAGGATGATTGTCTTGCATAAGTATAGCTCCTATTCCTGATCCACTAGCATCGGTCACTACTAGAAAGAATGGTCTATTAAAGTCAGGCAACTGTAGAACAGGGGCATGGGTTAATGCATGTTTCAATAAGTCAAAGGATTTCTGTTGATTTTCGGTCCAATGATAAACAATTCCTTTCTTTAGAAGTTTGGTTAATGGTAAAGCAAGTAATGAAAAATTATGTACAAACTTCCTATAGAAACTAGCAAGACCAAGGAATGAGCGTAACTCATGCACGTTTTTAGATACATGCCAATTCAATATTGCATCAATTTTCTTAGGATCAACTTTAACTCCATGAGATGATACAATATGACCTAAATACTCAATTTTTGTTTTAAAGAATTCACTCTTTTCAGGATTTGCATACAGTTGATTTTCTTTCAATAACTGAAAAACCAATGACAAATGCTCATAATGTTCTTTCTCATTTTGACTAAACACCAAAATATCATCAAAGAAGACAATTACACAATACTGATATTTTAGAAATATACGGTTCATCATTCTACTAAATGTAACAGGTGCATTAGTCAATCCAAATGGCATGACTAAAAATTCGTAATGACCAAACTATGTTCTAAATGCAGTCTTGAATATGACTTATCTAGTCTCACTTGATGATAACCAGACTTAAGATCTATTTTAATAAATATAGCAGATCCTTGCAGTTTGTCCATAAGGTCATCAACTCTAGGAATAGGATACCTATTCTTTACAATGATCTTATTTAAAGCTCGATAGTCAATGCACATACGATAGGTATTATTCTTTTTCTTGACTAACAAAACAAGTGCACCGAATGGAGAACTGCTAGGTCTAATCAATCCTCTATTTAGTAATTCTTCAACTTGACTCTGGATTTCTTTTTGCTCTATCTGGTTATGCCTATATGGTGTTTTACAAGGTGGTTGTGTGCCAGGGATCAAATCTATCTTATGGTCTTCTGGACGTGAAGGAGGTAAACCAGGTGGTAGGTCTTCTGCAAAACAGTCCTTAAAATATGCAAGAAATTCTTTATGCCTAGGGTGCATATGATTTTCTTTTACTTGCAATTCATTCACCCAAATGAGATAAGATTTACTACTCTTGTGTAATGCACGTTTAGCTTGAGTATGCGAAAGCAGTGGAAAAACATTAGATGCATGCATACCATATAATGTAATAGATTTTCCTTGAAAATTAATATTCATTGAGTGTGTGGAATAGTCTATATCTGGGTTATGCTGGTGACGCCAAGGCATACCTAAAATAATGTCACTCGACTATAATGGAACAACTAAAATTTTTCTTCTTTCAGTGTATTGACCAATTTGAATCTCTAAGTCTTGCACTTCCTGTGTACCATTATACCTAGTGCCTAAAAATGCAGCTTTGATGCGAATGTGTAGGTATAATCTGTAATTTCAATTCTTTTACTAATTTTGCTGAAATAAAATCATGAGTACTACTGTCATCATGCAAAATAGTCTTTTCCTTTCCATGCACCAAACATTTCATAGTCAATAATGAATGTGGGGTAGGCATACCTGGTAAAGTATCGGAAGTAGTAGTAGTATCGTCTTCATCTTCAGTGAAGTTAGGCATATCTTCATGTTCGTCTTCGTCCATTTCTCCAAGGTAGTTGATATGGGTAGGTGGCTTCTTTGAATGACAATTTGCTGCTAGATGTCCCGACTGGTGGCATTTATAGCATACTATTGGCTTGGCTTTGGTTACATTGTTTGCAATGGCAGGAAGTCGAGGTACATTAGGATTTGGCTGTGGAATAGGCTTAGGATTTTGATTGACATTGGATGGTAATGCAGATGGTTTTGCCCAATTCTTGCGGAAAGATGATGAAGAGAAACGACCTGGATTAAATCTTCTAAAATTGGAATTGAATTGTTTAGATCCATAGTTACCATTGGCTTGAATTGCTGTGGACGTCTGTCTCTACCTCGTAGCTTATCTTCAGTGTCATGAGCTAGTGAAATGGCGTCTTCAAGGGTAGCAGGCTTGAACATGTTAACTTCAGCGTAGTAATGCCCAAGCAGTCCAGACATATACTTGCGCTTGTGTGTCGCTTCTGGTACGTCTTCAAGCATGCGTAACTGGAGTAATGCATTCCAAAAACGCTCTGTATACTAAGGAATAGGCTCATGATCCCGTTGCTGGAGAAGATCCCATTGCTTAATAGCTTTCGCATGAAATTGCGGTGGAAGGAAATTCTGCATGAACTTCTTCTTGAAATCTTCCCAAGTAACAGGAAAATCTATGCTCTTGCGTACTACAATCCATCAAAGAGATGCTCTGTCTACTAAATGATTAGTAACACACTTGATTTTATCTTTTTCTGCATAGGTTTCTTCATGGAAATAGTCATCAAACTGACAAATGAATGCTAGAATAGTTTTTCCTTCTCGTATGCCATTGAAAGTACGGAATTTGAAACTTCTTTTACTTATCTTTGATTCCTTGCGAATGGTTTGTGCTTCAAGAGTTGCGTCGATGGTACGTCGAATCAGATCTTTAGCTTGAGGTTCTTCTTTGTCGGTAGACGCTCTTTGTAAATTTGCCAGTTGCGTTTGCAATGCTTGCCTAGCCCTTCGTTCTTCTTCCAATTGCATCATGATTAAGTCCAGCTTTTGCTCCATCGTAGGCTCAGGTAAGTCACCTTCAGCCCCATAAGATCATCCATATGTGATTCCGTCATCCTGCAAAACTCAAAAGACCTTTCTCACTCAAAATCAGGTTAGCGAGATGAGCGTAGCTCAAGTTCGGGAATACAAGGCTTATGTGTTTTTGGGTATAGCTTTCTCAATCTTCGAAAAATCTGTGATTTATCCTTCTTCGTATGCTGAAAATGCTTCAGCAAACGTGCGTATGGGTAGAGTACCTTCCAATGAACAACTTTGCAGTTCGGAGTTTCTGCGCAGGAACAGCCATTCTAGGAGTTTTGAGCACAAGTCAGTTCTGACTCCAGTTGACTAGTCTGACTTGCAGAGTTACAGACTTGCAGAACTTAGTCGATTTATGGAACTTGTAGAACTTGATCAGGAAATACTTGCAGAACTTGACTTTGTTGGGTGTGACCTGGAGTTAGTAGTAACTTGATTGATTAGGAAGCTTAAGTAATTAAGCTTGAAGCTTAAGGATCAGTATACGGTGAAATTCGTGGGGGGGGGCCATTTTTTCAGCCGTCGCGCAAATTTCGGAGGTCTTTCGATACCTCACGATTAAATTCGAAGCTGAAAGCTTCTGCTAAGGTCTCTAAGCTTTAAAGCTTGAAGCTTGAAAAGTGGAAAATTGATGACTTATCTCTCTGGTTGTCCACGACTTGATGAAGGAGATGAAGGAGTGGTTCTCCGCCTCTGTAGCCCGGTCCTTCGTGATCTAATGACAGAAACAGGGGTTCTTGATCGCCAGAAGTTTGCCTGTATCGACGGTTCGCGACGAGATTGACCGTAGAGCCCGATTGTTCCAAGAGCTCCGCCTTCGCACGAGATGGGTAGCGATTGGAAGCTCTTGATCTCAGCTCCGCTCTGATACCACTGGTGCGCAGATCGGTCGCTGTATGCTCACGTAGTGAATGCCGGAAGGTCCCCAAGAACAATGAACTCTACTTTTTGCACAAGTTACAAGGTAAAAAGCATGAACGATAAGAGCAAGAGACCAATTGGGTGCAATCTCCCCCCATGCCTTGTGTGAGCGCTTCACAAAGCATGTATTTTATGTATATTTCTTCTTCATGCTCAATAATAGCCCAATTTACAAAAATATATCAAGCTTTTAGCTTTTGAGTTTGCTTTTACAAAAATAGGAAAAAAGCTAATGGACGGTGCCCAAAGAGTCTAACACGCCCAATACAATGTCCAAATAGAAATAACATAACCGTGCACCCATGCGCATACAAAATAATAATAAATAATCGATGCCTCAATAAATAGGCATGACAAAATATAGACGTGGCGCCTATCAAAATATAATCCATAGATCGAATACTCGCTATCCTCCAATGCTTTCCTCCGCCACTGTTGCTATCTCTACACATCAACTGAAGCATTCACAATCGTTAGTAAAATAATACAATTAAACCGACAAAAGTGAATACCTAGCAGTCTTCAGCTACATAAATAAATCAACTGGTTAGAAATAAATCCTAACCTTAATTTATTATGAGTGCGCACTCTAAACTCATAAACGTTTATTAATTTAATATGCATTTTGCGGAATCATCCGCTATGGAATCACCCATGTACACACTAAATTAATGAAACGCCCGAAAAGGACAGGCGTCCCCATCAACTTCTCACACAAAGAATCCACTTTGTGTATGAGCCCCGGTCATCAAAGTTTACGTAATCCACCGTAAAACCTCACGGAATCCACCGTGGCACAGAATCCATCGTGGAATATGCCTCCTGGCATCAAAACTGAGAACCATCGCATTCCGTTTGGATGTGACTCCACGTGGACCATTTTCAGCTCGTACCAGCTTTGGGCATTCATACGTGTTGGAGGTCATCCAAGAAAACCTTCCTTGAGTTCATGACCCTCTGGCAAGAAAGCGGCGTGTCCTTGATATATCATCTTCTTCATGATTTGTGACCTTCGGGAGTCTAGCTGTGGCCCGCACAATTGACATGCATGATAACCTGAGATAACCAGACCTGTCCCAACACTTCTATCCAGTGAATACAAACTTGAACGAGCTATGATAGATATTACCAATGAGAACAAAAGTCTATTTACCTGTGCACACTTTGAATCCCGAAAAGTCATGCATCGTTCACATGAGAATGGCTCGAATATTGGCGGACCATAGACCATCGTGCTTGCTCATATCTTGCACGTGACCATCTCCTTCCATAAAATCTTAAGCTCATCGACTAATGGACAAAAATACAAAACCATATTTTTGACTTTGTAGCGGCCGGGGACGAGTAAGCTAAGGATGAGATGTCCTTTCTTCCTAGAAATCCATGGAGGGATATTGTAGTTGACAAGGACTATAGGCCACAAACGGTAAGAAGTTGAGTCCAGACCGAATGGGTTCACGCCATCCACTGCAAGAACAAGCCGAAGATTCCGTGGCTCTCCGGAAAAGCTTGGGAATGTAGAGTCAATGTGGCTCCATGCGCATGAATCCGCTGATATTCATTGAACTCCATTTGTGGACCTATTCTGCTCATGTTATATACCAAACACTGCAAATCGCATGAACCCCCTTTTAAGTAATGGGGATAATGATATAGCATTTTTAATAATTTCCTAAGCATAATGCAAATTTTTTTTCTTATTCCCCTCCCCAACCGACTGTCGTGCTGGAAGGGGAGGGGAATAGAAAGGATGCAGAAGCTCCTTGGTGGAGCTCGCAGGTGTGATACACCCATGCCCGTCGACACGTTAGGAGAGGGAGGATCCCCCCTCCCCTCCCCTATATAATTGAGGGGGGGCCGCAGGCTGAAGAGGATAGAGGAGCAAAGATTTTGAAGAAAAGACGCCGTGCGCCATCATTGCAAAGAGAGAGAAAGTGAGTGCTGCCGCCACTCTGAGCAGTCGATGTAAAAGAGAGAGAGGGCTTGAGGAGCATTCTGCCAGTCGAGGGCTGCCGTTTAGCCGTCGTCCGCCTGCCAGACCTCTTGGCACCGCCGCTTGCAGCCGCAGGTCTCGCTGCCCGTCATTGGGGAAATCATTTTCCACACACCCCCCCACGTGGATAAGCTTCTGGAAGCTCAAAAGATTCCAAGGGGGGGGCTTCTTAAGCCCCCTTGCTGTGCCTCTTGAATCCCCCTTCCCTGGGTTTTAAAATCCTCTTAAGCCCCCCTTTCCTTTGGGCTTGAACCCCCCTCCCCCGTGTGTTTAAATTCCCTTGGGCCCCTTCCCCCTGGCTTTGGAATCACCCCTTCCCCTTGGCGTTGGAATCACCCCCCATCCCCCCCCCCGTGTTTAAAAATTTCTTCTAGCCTCCCTTCTCTTGAGGCATCTTGAAACCCCTTTCCTCCAAATTTTCCCTAAGGGTCCTTAGATCCTTACTTATAACCTTTAAGGTTACTTTTTCCTTGGAGTTTCCCCCTTAGGGTTTTCCCCCATAAAAGGTTACTCAAATAACATTTCCTTTTCCCCCCATGTTTTGTTAAAAATCCCCCTTAGGCCATGCAAAAATAACCCTAGGAGCTCTCCCACCCCTTGTTTCTTTTCCACACCTTTCTATTCCCCGTTCCTGCGAGTTTAGAAAGGCCATTAAGCCTTCCCCATGGCTTCAATGGGTCTTAGTCGTGAAAGATTCTGAAACACCCCTTTCGAATTCCCGACTCCAAGGAGGAAGCCTTCTAAAATTGTCTTTGACGGACAGTGCAAGTTATTGCAAAAGAGAGCCACGGTGGAATATCAAAAAAAGAATTGTAAAGCTGCTTCCACGGCGGAAATGCCTCCTAAGCAAGTCCAAGGCGCAGCCGCGGGAGGGTCGTCTCCCAGCATCCACGTGGACATCTCACCCCAATCCCAGGTTTTCCTTCCTAATTTTTATTTGATCATGCAAGGTTAATTGTTAGAAATAGGATATATTTTTGTCCTAGTTGTTCACGACGAAGGAACTTAGTCATTAATACTTTTAATGAAACATGTAAAATAAAGAAAGCATAAATGCATTTCTAGCAAATAGCTTTATGCATTGGAATGAATTATAAGCTAGATTATTATCCATTAAAATAGTATACTTCGGTTAAGCCTAGAAGTATAAACTGCATCTCGCACTATTAACCCATATCCTCTTTGCAATGAATCATCATGGAAAGTGCAAAGCATGAAATGATTCTTACGATGCATAAACTCTATGAAATTATCGTTTGTCAACTGCATAAATTATCAAGTAAAAGGTTGCTTATTTAGCATGAATTTTGTTTGCAAAGTAAAGGGAAGATTAGTTGAAATTAACCTGATCTATGCCTCTGACCTCAAATCGATAAGTTAGGCTTAAAAAATCAATTTACGCGTAGACAACAAATCAGGTGGAAGTAATCTCAAAATTATCTTCTAGAGTTAACCAAATTGGCATAACCTAAAACACCTAAACCGCGGGGTACTCGTTTAGAAAAAGTTGAATTCCAAAGAATTCACTAGGGAATTTAATATGTGACCTAATCGTACGTATTGTTAAAACTGATATTCCTATACCTTAAAATACTTGCCCACATTCACTAAATGTAGGGACAGTGAAAATATAATTGGAAAGTGAGCTCGGATTTGTCCCTAAGAATCTTACAAGATGAAACTTGGAAACCCTAGGTCTAATGACGTCAGCCTAGTAACCTGAAACGGATTGTTTCGTGACTCCATTGTCTCATAGTTCGATGCGACACTTGCGCAACAAGTGCGGAGTCATATGATCTTGTGATTGGATCACAAGGGAATGGCCAAGTTCTCGCAATGAATTTGGCAAGTCCTTACGCAAGTTATCTTGCAAGAGGATGAATAATCATCCTAATTTAGTATCTTTCTTGAGTAAAGAAGATTGATTGGAAACTAAAGACCAGCCGATAAACTGAAATAACCACTGAACTTAAGGTTTGACCAAGTTGGGTTAATGGGATATGCCCTAACCCAGGATTTAGGGGATCTTGCCAAGTTGCAAGTCATCCCGGATCGAGTGCTGGACGCATTCGAAAGGAAGGATTCATTCCTTAGCAGTTTGCCAACAAAAACGATCAATGGAAATGTTGTGCTTGCTACAGATTTTAGAGCACTGTTTGGCTTTGTTTGATCAATGAATTAAAAGATAAATGGATATCTATACTTCAGGTTGAGGGCCTAAAGGGAGAGGCAGCTTCAGTTACCCCCGACTGCCTGCCTGACCCTAACCAAGGGGGTTGGTGAGACTGCATCGGGAAAGTGGACCAAACCCGCCGCGAGAGTTCTCCCCGTTGAGCGCTACTTGGAGCAGGAGGACGCTTGGGTGCCAGGGGGGGCTCTGGCCATAAATTCCTCGCCTTCGGGGCCTTGCACAAGAGGCTAACGTGACTCGGGATTGGATCTCCAGGCCCGCATACTAGTCTACAGGCGGAAACGTGGATTAGTAATCCCTGTGGATTGCTGGATAGCCTTCAGGCGGATTGTGAATAAGCCTACGGGCTGGACTCTTTGTATTTCAAAGTTAAATATGATAACCTGTTAATAAGGAACTTGCTTGATATTGTTTTTCTATGTCAAGTGAAAAAATTACATAAAGAAACCAGTACCTAACGGGTTAATTAAAGAAGTTGATTGTTACATGTCCAACTAATGTGTTAGGTAATTAAATAACTAAAACAACCCAAAGAAAGTGCGAAGGATGGGCCATAGGTCCGTCCTACGGATGGGTGGTCCCGGTTGGTCGGGAACTTTTCTCAAATCACGATGGACAGCAGGAAGATCGTCAATGAACACAAACAACAAAAGCGTTGACCTAGAGTTATGATTAAACCCGATTTATGTTGTTTTAGGGGAATGGAATGGGACTATGCCTTATGGCAGAGAGGTTGAGCTTTGCATCCCTCTCGTTTCCCATTCTCCTTGAACCAAGTGCATCGTGAATCCGCTTTGGACCTCGCGTTTCTGCGTAAAGTAGTTCGCTTGGGTCCGACGCTAGTTGCCATTTAGGAAATGACCAATAATGAAAACCCTAATTCAGGTCAATCCTAAGTGGGAACGGCCGAAATACTTTCACTATGTGGCAGACGCGGAAAGCCCTAGATTGCAAACCCCGTACAATTCCATGGGAGTGCTGGGCGGAGCTTTCTAGACACCCTTTCCGATGGACTGCTAAGACGTGTCCTAAAGATACAACTGGACACGTTACAGTTGGTATCAGAGCTGACCAACAACGGAAATGTTTTTATGAAATCTTAATAAAAAGAAGTAAAGCAAATGTTGATGTTCCAAACAATTCCTTACCTTCAATGTTGTCTTGCAGAATTACGAAGCGTGGAATAAGTTCTTGGTATTTCGATTCATGTTTATGATTGCAATGCATTCTCCGCATTATCGACAAAGGGTTGGGATGATGAACATCCTAGAGAAAATCTATAATCCATCACCCTTGCGCATGGAACGAAGATGGACGGGTGCCTCAAGAATCTACTATATAGTCGCCCATCGGTTTGCTTATCTACAAACCAACCTAAAGAGGATCAAGTGGTTGGAAGACCTGAAAGTCATGAAGCTGTTCTTTTTTGTGGAAGCTCACGTAAACTCAACTTTACATATTCGAGGTCGGAGGGTTGAGATGAACTCATATGTATATGAGGAAGTAACCCGTATAATCCCCGCCGACAGGATTAAAGTGTTGAGCCGCCATGAAAAGAATGGATTCCAAAGGAAAGGATATCCTGAACTTCCAATGACTTACCGATTCCTGAAGATCCATGACCCGAAACCATACTATTATATAGTTCCTGTAGATAAATGTAATACAACGTTGTTCTTCCCAAACTAAATGTAACAGTTGGCTTATCATCTCAAGAAATGTTGTATTCCAAAAGGGCTATGCCCATATAAATACAAATAAGATTTCTTTTTATCAATGTCTGATTGAGAATGAGAATTGATAAAAAGTTAAGTAGTTACATTGCTTACGTGATAGCAGAATTGAAGATGTAATATAATCAATAACGATTATCGTATAATAAAGTTAAGAAACCTTTATCCAGGCACAACCCCATGTACAGGCTCCTAGTTCGCCTCCTACATCAAGTACTGCTGTAATCCAGGAGAAGAAGTTTCTTCTTAAGCAGATTAAGCCGCCCGAGTTTGACGGGAGAGGCAAGTCCGTCCAAGTTGACGCTGAAATTTGGATTGAATCCATGGAGGATTACTTCGACGCAGCCAGTACTGCACCTGCCAACAATCAGGCTATGCTTACCAAGCTAAAACTCACCGGTGAAGCCAGGCTTTGGTGGAAGCAATGGTGCAGGGATCAAGGGATTGCGGAGGAATCAGTTACCTGGGAGAGTCACAACTCAAGGTGAGGCTAGAGTGCCAAGAATCCAATTGGCCAAAGTATCTCGGATCATAAAAGGAGTCAAAAAAGGATTACCTGTCTACTTGATCAAACTCAACAAGTTAGATCAAAAGCAAGAGTCTAGTGAAGGACCTTCTTGGCTAAAGGAATACGCGGACGTATTCCCTGAAGAGTTGACAGAGCTCCCGCCTCAAAGAGAAGTGGATCATGAGATTAAGTTAGTATCAGGAGCTGCGCCAATTGCAAAGAGACCTTATAGAATGTCCATACCAGAAGCAATTGAGTTGAAGGAACAACCCAAGCAACTACTAGATCAGGGCTACATCCGACCTAGCAGTTCACCATGGGGAGCTCCAGTACTATTCCAGAAAAAGAAAGATGGGACACTCGACTATGTATTGATTACCGAGGATTGAATCAGTCAACGGTCAAGAATAAGTACCCTATTCCTAGAATAGATAAGCTTCTTGATTGTCTTCAGGGTGCAAAGATCTTCTCCAAGATTGATCTCAGGTCAGGTTACTATCAGATAAGGATCAAGGAAGAAGATATCCCCAAGACTGCCTTCAATACAAGATATGGGCACTTTGAGTTTCTAATTATGTCATTCGGACTTACGAATGCACCTGCCACCTTCAATAGGTTAATGCAGGATATCTTTAGGCCATATCTTGATGATTTCATGCTTGTCTTCTTCAACAGCACTTTAATATATTCTAAACATGAAGAAGATCATGAACCCCAACTTCGGATTTTTGTCCTTGAGACAATGAGGTCACATAAGTTGTATGCTAAGATGAAGAAGTGTGCATTCTTCAAATGTCAGATTGAATATTTGGGATTCATAGTATCAGCGGAACGAATCTCAGTGGACCCAGCCAAGGTCAGAGATGTGCTTGAATGGCCAATACCAACATCTATCAAAGAAATACGCAGCTTTCTGGGATTGACAGGATGGTATAGGGTCTTCATAAAAAACTATGCTTTGATTACAGCACCTCTAACAGACTTACTAAAGAAGCAAACTTCCATTGCATGGTCAACTCCCGAACAAAATAGCTTCGATAGATTGAAGCAAAGTTTGGTATCAGCACCTATTTTAAAACTTCCAAACCTCAATAAAGAGTTTGAGGTAGTAACTGATGCTAGCATACTTGCCTTGGGATGTGTGCTCATGTAGGAAGGTAATCCTGTAGCATACTCTTCAAGAAAATTGAAGAGTCATGAGAAGAATTATGCTACCCATGATTTGGAATTGCTAAATGTCATCCATGCTCTAAAGCTTGGAGACACTACCTGTTGAGTAACAAGTTTACACTAATAACTGACCATAAGAGTCTCAAATGGATCTTTACCCAGAATAAGCTCAACATGAGGCAACATCGATGGATTGAAGTGTTGGAGGAATATGACTTTGAAATCAAGTACCGACCAGGAAAAGAGAATGTAGTTGCCGATGCACTCAGTCGCAAGGCATTCCTTAATTCCCTAATCTTGCAAAATCCATCAACAACGAGATCTCTAGCTACAAAAGTATCTATGCCAAACAACCCTATACTTGAGTTAGCTAGAGAGGATGCATGCCATGATCCGGCCTACCAAACAATGCTGAGAGAGATCTCTATCAAAGATCAGAAAAAAAAGCTGCAGGCTAAGTATCATGAATTCTCCATTAATAATGGACTTGTCTACTACAGAACAAGGCTGTGTGTACCAGCAAGTCAGTCACTTAAGCAGAAGATATTATGGGAAGCTCATGATTCCCCTTTCGCAGGACATCCTGGCTATTCCAAAACTCTTAATGTAGTTAGGAAGAGCTACCATTGGGAGAGGCTCAAAGGTGACATTCTCAAATATGTCACCGAGTGTTTGTCTTGTCAACGTATCAAAGCCGAACATGTCAAGATGCCAGGGAAGCTGCAATCGCTTGACATTCCCCAAATGAAATGGAAATTCATCAGTATGGATTTTATTGTAGGCCTACCCCAAGTTCAGGGAGGATACAACTACATCATGGTTGTGGTTGACATGCTTACTAAGGTTGCACACCTTATTCCAATAAAGACAAACTATAAAGACTCAGACATTGCAAGATTGTTTATCAAGGAGATATTCAAGCCACATGGTTTACCCAGAAGAATCATTAGTGATCATGATTCTCTCTTCACATCACATTTCTGGAGAGCTATCTTTGAAGCTATTGGGACTCAACTCTGCTTTAGCACCGCTTACCATCCCCAAATGGATGGCCAAACAGAGCGAGTAAATCAAGTCATGGAGGACATGCTTAGGGCACACTGCTGTCGTGAGCTGAAGAGGTGGATTCAATACTTGCCCTTGGTTGAATTTGCCTACAATGCTTCTTACCAACAAAGCATTCAGATGACCCCTTTCCAAGCATTGTATGGTCATGACTGTCGAAGTCCCCTAAACTTCTCAGATCCAACCTTAAGGGTTGAAGCTTCAAGGCAGATGTTGGAAGAGATGGATGACCAAATAAAGTCAATAAGACAGGACATCCAAGCTGCCAAGGATAGACAGAAGGCATATGCGGATTTGAAGCGTCAAGGTAGAATCTTCGAAGAAGGAGACATGGTCGTACGCCCTAAAAAGAGTTTCCTATCCTTAGGAGATTGCAAGAAGCTAAGTCCAAGGTATTGTGGACCTTACAAGATCCTCAAATGCCTAGGACCTAATGCTTATAGATTGCAACTCCTTTAGAACCTAAAGATTCACAATGTACTCCATATCAGCCTATTGAAGAAATATGTACCTAATCCTAACCATGTACTTGATGACCAACAAATTGTAATGCTTAGTCAAGGAGTCCTTGAACTAAGGCCTGACAGGATCTTAGACGTTAGGGAAAGACAATTAAGATCCAAAACCTTGAGAGAATGCCTCGTCCAGTCGAAAGATTATCCCGAAGAGGATGCCACTTGGGTAGATGAAGGCACTCTTAACCATCAATATCCCCAGTTTATCTCGAGATGAGGACATCTCGATTCCTCTAAGGGGGAGAGAATATAATATACCAAACACTGCAAATCGCATGAACCCCCTTTTAAGTAATGGGGATAATGATATAGCATTTTTAATAATTTCCTAAGGATAATGCAATTTTTTTTTCTTATTCCCCTCCCCAGTCGACTGACGTGCTGGAAGGGGAGGGGAATAGAAAGGATGCGGAAGCTCCTTGGTGAAGCTTGCGGGTGCGATACACCCATGCCTGTCGACACGTTAGGAGAGGGAGGATCCCCCCTTCCCTCCCCTATATAACTGAGGGGGGGCCACAGGCTGAAGAGGACGGAGGGGCAGAGATTTTGAAGAAAAGACGTCGTGCGACATCATTGCAGAGAGAGAGAAAGCGAGTGCTGCCGCCACTCTGAATAGTTGACGTAAGAGAGAGAGAGGGCTTGAGGAGCACTCTGCCAGTCGAGGGCTGCCATTCAGCCGCCGTCCGCCTGCCAGACCTCTTGGCGCCACCGCCTGCAGCCGCAGGTCTCACTGCCCGTCGCTGGGGAAATCATTTTCCACACCCCTCCCCCCCCACGTGGATAAGCTTCTAGAAGCTCAGAAGCTTCCAAGGGGGGGCCTTCTTAAGCCCCCTTCCTGTGCCTCTTGAATACCCCTCCCCCGGGTTTTAAAATCCTCTTAAGCCCCCCTTTCCTTTGGGCTTGAACCCCCCTCCCCCGTGTGTTTAAATTCCTTTAGGCCCCTTCCCCTTGGCTTTGGAATCACCCCCTTCCACTTGGCATTGGAATGACTCCCCCCCTGTGTTTTGACCCTTATGCCCTTCCCTTTGAGCTTGAAACCCTTCCCCCCCCCCCCCCCCCCCCCGCGTGTTTAAAATTTTCTTCTAGCCTCCCTTCTCTTGAGGCATCTTGAAACCCCTTTCCTCCAAATTTGCCCTAAGGGTCCTTAGACCCTTACTTATAACCTTTAAGGTTACTTTTTCCTTGGAGTTTCCCCCTTAGGGTTTTCCCCCATAAAAGGTTACTCCAAATAACCTTTCCTTTTCCCCCCATGTTTTGTTCAAAATCCCCCTTAGGCCATGCAAAAATAACCCTAGGAGCTCTCCCACCCCTTGTTTCTTTTCCACACCTTTCTATTCCCCGTTCATGCAAGTTTAGAAAGGCCATTAAGCCTTCCCCATGGCTTCAATGGGTCTGAGTCGTGAAAGATTCTGAAACACCCCTTTCGAATTCCCGACTCCAAGGAGGAAGCCTTCTAAAACTGTTTTTGGCAGACAGTGCAAGTTATTGCAAAAGAGAGCCACGGTGGAATATCAAAAAAAGAATTGTAAAGCTGCTTCCATGGCGGAAATGCCTCCTAAGAAAGTGCAAGGTGCAGCCGCGGGAGGGTCGTCTCCCAGCATCCACGTGGACATCTCACCCCAAGCCCAAGTTTTCCTTCCTAATTTTTATTTGATCATGCAAGGTTAATTGTTAGAAATAGGATATATTTTTGTCCTAGTTGTTCACGACGAAGGAACTTAGTCATTAATACTTTTAATGAAACATGCAAAATAAAGAAAGCATAAATGCATTTCTAGCAAATAGCTTTATGCATTGGAATGAATTATAAGCTAGATTATTATCCATTAAAATAGTATACTTCAGTTAAGCCTAGAAGTATAAACTACATCTCGCACTATTAACCCATATCCTCTTCGCAATGAATCATCATGAAAACTGCAAAGCATGAAATGATTCTTACAATGCATAAACTCTATGAAATTATCGTTTGTCAACTGCATAAATTATCAAGTAAAAGGTTGCTTATTTAGCATGAATTTTATTCGCAAAGTAAAGGGAAGATTAGTTGAAATTAACCTAACCCATGCCTGACCTCAAATCGATAAGTTAGGGTTGAAAAATCAATTTACGCATAGACAACGAATCAGGTGGAAGTAATCTTGAAATTATCTTCTAGAGTTAACCAAATTGGCATAACCTAAAACACCTAACCGCGGAGTACTCGTTTAGAAAAAGTTGAATTCCAAAGAATTCACTAGGGAATTTAATACGTGACCTAATCATACGTATTGTTAAAACTGATATTCCTATACCTTAAAATACTTGCCCACATTCACTAAATGTAGGGACAGTGAAAATGTAATTCGAAAGTGAGCTAGGGTTTGTCCCTAAGAATCTTACAAGATGAAACTTGGAAACTCTAGGTCTAACGACGTCAGCCTAGTAACCTGAAACGGATTGTTTCATGACTTCATTGTCTCATAGTTCGATGCGACACTTGCGTAACAAGTGTGGAGTCATATGATCTTGTGATTGGATCACAAGGGAATGGCCAAGTTCTCACAATGAAGTTGGCAAGTCCTTACGCAAGTTATCTTGCAAGAGGATGAATAATCATCCTAATTTAGTATCTTTCTTGAGTAAAGAAGATTGATTGGAAACTAAAGACCAGCCAATAAACTGAAATAACCACTGAACTTAAGGTTTGACCAAGTTGGGTTAATGGGGTATGCCCTAACCCAGGATTTAGAGGATCTTGCCAAGTTGCAAGTCATCGCGGATCGAGTGCTGGACGCATTCGAAAGGAAGGATTCATTCCTTAGCAGTTTGCCAACAAAAACAATCAATGGAAATGTTGTGCTTACTACAGATTTTAGAGCACTGTTTGGCTTTGTTTGATCCATGAATTAAAAGATAAATGGATATCTATGCTTCAGGTTGAAGGCCTAAAGGGAGAGGCAGCTTCAGTTACCCCCGACTGCCTGCCTGACCCTAACCAAGGGGGTTGGTGACCGCGCCGAGAAAGTGGACCGAACCCGCCGCGAGAGGTCTCTCCGTTGAGCGCTACTTGGAGCAGGAGGACGCTTGGGTGCTAGGGGGGGCTCTGGCCGTAAATCCCTCGCCTTGGGGGCCCTGCACAAGAGGCTAACGTGACTCGGGATTGGATCTCGAGGCCTGCATACTAGTCTATGGGCGGAAACTTGGATTAGTAATCCCTGTGGATTGCTGGATAGCCTTCGGGCAGATTGTGGATAAGCCTATGGGCTGGACTCTTTGTATTTCAAAGATAAATATGATAACCTGTTAATAAGGAACTTGTCTGATATTGTTTTTCTATGTCAAGTGATAAAATTACGTGAAGGAACCAGTGCCTAACAGGTTAATTAAAGAAGTTGATTGTTACATGTCCAACTAATGTGTTAGGTAATTAAATAACTAAAACAACCCGAGAAAAGTGCGGAGGATGGGCCATAGGTCCGGGCCGAGAACTTTTCTTAAATCACGATGGACAGCAGGAAGATCGCCAATGAACATGAACAACAAAAGCGTTGACCTAGAGTTATGATTAAACCCGATTTACGTTGTTTTAGGGGATCGGAATGGGACTATGCCTTATGGCAGAGAGGTTGAGCTTTGTATCGCTCTCGTTTTTCATTCTCCTTGAACCAAGTGCAATGTGAATCCGCTTCGGACCTGGCGTTTCTGTGTAAAGTAGTTCGCTTGGGTCCGACGCTAGTTGCCGTTTAGGAAATGACCAATAAGGAAAACCCTAATTTAGGTCGATCCTAAGTGGGAACGGACGGAATACTTCCACTATGTGGCAGATGCAGAAAGCCCTAGATCGCAAACCCCGTAACATTCCATGGTAGTGCCGGGCGGAGCTTTCTAAACACCCTTTCCGATGGACTGCTAAGACGTGTCCTGAAGATACAAATGGAAATGTTACAACGCATGCCACATTGTCAAGCTCGCCATGCTGTCAGACGTACAAAACACGTGGTTCATGCGGGGGATAAGTGGAAAGTGTCTAAGAACTTTTTGAGGGATAGTTTGCTCTTGCAAGTCCTGTCGATACCTGTGAGAACCACACTTTGGACATGTCTCCATAGTCTTGTATTCTCCTCGAAAAAGTATACAATCGTTGATACATGCATGGATGTTGTTGTAGTCCATGCCAAGCTTTCGTAAAACAAGTCGTGCATCATCACGAGACTCAGGCATGGTATTTGCAAGTGGTAATATATGATACTTTAGTAACCTAAAAAAAATCATAAAACACCTTGAAAAAGCACAAATATTTTTAATGATAGTGCCGAAAAGAAATCAGCGAAGTGTACGTACAAGGTACCTGATCAACTCGGTCATACTCGCATCGCTCCACCCGTATTTTGCTTGCACACTTAGGAGTGCAAGCAGTGTCTTCAAGCGAGATACTCGGCACCCATCATATAATGGTATGGATGCTTCCTCTCTAAGTGGATCAGAAGTCTCAATGCATCGATTATTGCCTCCATCTCAGGCTCCAAGATTGTAGGTAAGCCTCAAAGGCTGTCTGTCTTCTCTAGTATTGAAGGTATAGATTGGGTAGTACCTTCCAAGTGGTGGATTGGCTCTCAAGCACTCCATCCATCGCACGTCCATGAACTCCTCTAATTGGCCACAAAGGGTGCACTCCTCCTTGGGATGAGACGTCACCTCACTGGATAGAAAATTTGCCAGCCACACCCAATCTTTTTATATATGGTATTCAATTAGCTTGTGAGTACAATGCATGATTGATATTAAATTTTATTACCGTTTGCTGAAAATCCAAGATTGCCTGATCAATGATCTCAGATTGAAACTCGCCAAAGCGTCGTATGTGTTCTATAGACAATCGATGTTTTCATCTAATTGCCAGCTTACATTGAGAGCAAGGACATGGGACACACTGATTAAGATATGCCTCACGATCTTGAACATCAAGACCTTCATCGTTTTCCATTTTTGTCTATGTTACGATAAACAATTTTTTATTATTATCATTTTTTCTTTCTTTCTTAAATTGTTTGAGAAGGGATTTCTTTTCTTGTAACTCAACAAAAATTAACGTATGTAAAGTCTCCACCCACCCACTCACCCACAAATTAATGTATATCGGAGTGTTTCTCGTCTCATGGTATTGCACCGGACCTCACCACCACTCTCTCTTTATTTTTTATCCATTCATTATCTGCTCTCCTTCCATCTCTCTCTCTTTTTGTCTTTCTTTATTATGCTGTATATTTATTCCCTCTCTCTCGTTTCTTCTTCCTTTTTCTCTTCCTCCCTCTCTCTCATTTTCTTTAACAAAACATATCTCTCTCTCTACTACTACAACAAAAACAACAACAACTACTACTACTACTACTACTACTGTTGCTGTTGCTGTTGCTGCTGCTGCTACTACTACAACAAACAAGAAAAGAAAAAAAACACTACTATTACTACCACTACAATAACAACAACAACAAATAAGAAAACTAGACAACAATAAATAAGAAAACAAAAAAAACCATTACTACTACAACAACAACAAACAAGAAAACTACTACTACTACTACTACAACCAAGACTACGACGACTACTACTATAATCACGACTACGACTACGACCACGACTATGAATACAACTACAACTACGACGACCACGACCATGACCACGACTACCACTACCACTACCACTACCACTATAATAAACAAAAAAAGAAGAAAAAACAACAACTACTACTACAAAAAAAAACAAGAAAACTAAACAACAATAAACAAGAAAAAAAAAACTACTACTACTACTACTATAACAACAAACAAGAAAACAACAACCTCTCCCTCCTTCTCTCTCTCCCTCACTCTCACTCTCCCTCTCTTTCTCTTTCTCTTTCTCTCTTTCCCTATTATGTTTAATATTTTCTCCCTCTCTCTCTCTCTCTCGTTCTTTCTTTCCTTTTCTCTCTTCCTCTCCCTCTCTCATTTTCTCTCCCTTTCTTTCTCTCTTTCCCTCTCCCTCTCTCACCCTCCCCCTTTCTTTCTCTCTTTCCCTATTATGTTTAATGTTTTTTCTCTTATCTCCTCTCCCTCTCTCATTTCCTCTCCCTTCCTCTCCCTCTTCCCCCATTTCCTCTCCCTCCCTCACCCTCTCCCTCTCTTTCTCTCTTTCCCTATTATGTTTAATGTTTTTTCTCTCTTTTTCTCCCTCTCTCATTTCCTTTTCTCTCTTCCTCTCCCTCTCTCATTCCCTCTCCCTCCCCCTCCCTCTCCCTCTCCCTCTCTTTCTCGCTCTCCCTCTTTCTCTCTTTCCCTATTATGTTTAATGTTTTTTCTCTCTCCTCTCCCTCTCCCTCTCTTTCTCTCTTTCCCTATTATATTTAATGTTTTTTCCCTCTCTCTCTCATTCCTTCTTTCCTTTTCTCTCTTCCTCTCCCTCTCTCATTTCCTCTCCCTCCCTCATCCTCACCCTCACCCTCACCCTCTCTTTCTCTCTTTCCCTATTATGTTTAATGTTTCCCTCTTTCCTCTCCCTCTCTTTCCTCTCCCTCCCTCTCTCATTTTCTTTCCTCCCTCTCCCTCTCTCATTTCCTCTCCCTCCCTCTCCCTCTCCCTCTCTTTCTATCTCATTTCCTCTCCCTCTCTCAATACACATGAATTTTAACAAAAACAAGTAAAAGAGAAAGAGAAAACATAAAAAACAAAGCAAGAAGGAACAATGCAGTCATCGTAAAGGCTCGAAGAAGGGTTCGGCGGCTCCTCTTCGTGATGGTGGCTCCTCTTTCGCCCTTCGTACACTTCCTCCTCTTCTTCGCAAATGGCGGCGACGGCGGTGAGAAGTTTTCCTTCTCTCTCTTTCTCTCTTTCTCTTCCTCTCCCTCTCAAATGCAAGATGTTTGCTCTCCCTTTCGCTCTCTCTTTCGTGTATGCGCGCAAAATAATACGCTCGAGTTTCGGCTTGCGTTTTTTTCGTCTGAGTACCATCACTATTTGCATTGAAAAGCGTCGTTGCTATATCTCCATATCCTTGTAGTGTGTATTAGTAGAAAGCCAGAGATTATAGCATGTCCCATTGCTGCCACTATCTCTAGTGGTGAATGATTGATTGGTAGCTTGGATTTATTAGGAGCATGTAAGTCCAAGATAAAATCTGACATCAATAGTGCTATGAAATCCACCACAGGCTCCAAAGATGTGCATCTTAGTTGGTTTATTCCATTATTATTGTTTGCACATTTGTTTGGATCATGTGATGTTCTGAAAAAAACAAAGATTACTTATCAATGCAAGTGTCCATCCGAGGAATGGATGAGTCAACTATTGGGTGAGTCTTGGCAAGTCAAAATAACACATTTTGATGAGATGATTGAATGCAGGGTCAACCAATTTGATCTCACATTCATGTAAATCTTTTTTACTACTTTGAGTGCCTTGATTTAATTGACATAGGCCTTGCTTAGATGAATTGTTGTGTTATTCGTATTTACTTACCATTATTTTTTTTTTAATTATAAGTATTTCATCTCTAGACAAACTCTGTGCATTCGTTTTCGATATAAAAGATGGTGACTTTTGCGAGGGGAGTGGATTAGCTTGGATCAAGATACCCGAGATGAGACACATACAGCTCTCATAGATATGGTTATCTTGTGGAATGGTCATAATCCTTTTGTGATGAGCGCAGAGAGCCATTGGCCCATTTCTTTTCTGAGACAAGAAATCCAATTGATATCCCCAATGAGCCCCTCTGCAACTTCTATTTCAAGTTAGATAATAGAAAAGTCAGGATTCGTAGTGAGCAATCCTTGACATGTAAATAATGTGCTTCCCACATATCCTTAAGATAGTGGAATCCTTGTAAAATTTTTTAAATAAAGAACGAATATAAACTTTTTTTAAACTTATGAGCACTTTCAATTTAGATAATTTTAGTTTACTATGATCCAAGCGTGCGATAACACATACTGTAATTAGTCAATCGTGCTGGTTAAAATCATAATTAAATTGTAGACTAGAGTTCTATAATCTATGCAATATTATCTTTGCATAATGATATATTGTAGCTCATCTCTTCTACTTATTTCTTAAAATTAAATATTAAATTGGATCCAAGGGATTTTGAAGGACTTTCAGATTTCTTTTCTAAAAAAATTTCTATATTTTTTGTAGTTGGACTTGAATATACTCAGTGATCTAAGTATATTCAATGATATAATAATGTAGATCTGCATGAGTAATTTTAACGATTACTTTAAAGTATTGAATTAAAGAAACTAAGGTAAGAGTTTTAATTTGAAACTTTAGGGTTAAAAAAGAATCTTTATTTAAAACCCTAGATACATAAAAGCTATAACTCCAAACTCATTTTCACTTTTATTCTCTACTTTTCTGCACTTGTGCTCTCCTCCCTTCTCTCTTTGTGTGGCATGGCTACCACTCCCACCTTCGTCGCATGGATTAGCTCCACACGATACACACACATAGGAGACCAGATATACCCTAGGTTTTGCACGACCTTGAGTCTAGAGAGCTTGCTTTCCGCCGTAGACCCTCTCATCAAGTGCATGTGGGGCAAATCTATAAAATCATCAAGTGCATGTGGGGCAGCATCTCTATGCCATCTCATCGTAAGACCACGCCACGATGGATCTCATCGAGCGTGATGCAGCATATTTGCCATATATGTTTTGTGCATTGAGATGTAAGAGGATAGTAAGGAAGACATTGACACACCCTCTCGGCCACAGTTAGAGTATTTTGAGAGGGATCCTGAAGAGATCACACTCAATCCGAGAGTAGAGGCAGCACAAATCTTAGCCATTGTGCACCCACCTCCTTGCCTTGTTGAGATGCCGACAAGCAATGTGCCACCCCTCGCTTCTCTCCATGCTATCATCATCAAGGGGTTGGAATATTTACTTATGCAGAATATACTAGAAATTTTAGAGCTAAGGGAAGAAGAGCTATATTGTATCATGGTGCATGATGCACCTGATAATTTTACAGATTTTGATATACAAGATGTGCTAGCACATGTTGATGAGGTGGCTCGATATGATAGCATGAGTGTCGATGACATCTCTGCCATTGTGAGCATCCAAGAGCAGATTGAAAATGCGGCGCCACAGTATGAGATCTCAGATGAGGAGTTCAAGCAGTTGCAAGGAAGCATTTTTGGACCTCGACCCGACTACATGGTACCTTCCCAAGAAAGAGACGAGGGTGGCCCAGTTGTAGGAGCAGGCCTGGATGCTTCATTACAGCAACAGATAGATGATGCAAAGAAGGTAATGTTATTGGATTAATGTTATCAGATTTGCATCAAAATTTACCATTAGGGTCTCTAGGGCATTAGGAGTATGCACATCAAATTTTGTCAGGATCGGGCCCCTAGAGCTGCCCTGTCTGGAGGCTTGCATTTGGGGGCCTGAATATGCACATCAAATTTTTTCGAGATCGGGCCCCTAGAGCTGCCCTGTCCGGAGGCTTGCGTCTGGGGGCCTGAATGTGCATATTCATGCCCGATCCGGGCAAAATTTGATATGCATACTCCCGATGCCCTAGAGGCCCTACTGGTAAATTTTGATGCAAATTCGATGTATATATCTTTACCACACTCCACGCATAGTGAGTTTGATACATTGAGTCTGACACTGAACTTGTGTGACGTAGGACATTGTCTATATAGATGAATTTTTATCTAGACAAGGTGGCCGATCTGGTAGCCAAGGAAGGGTGCAAGACTCAGCATTAAAGAAGTATATCGGCCAGCTTGTGAGCAACATTTTTATATTCCATAAGACATGCTCTCCCGCTTTTTCTGAGAACTTCTTAAAGTTGAGGGCACTAACAAAGGTTGGGCCCTTCTAGACCATCCCAACGAACTCTAGCTTGGAGAAAGTAGTACTAGGTTTGGGCCACTTTTTTTCATGGTGGCCCATGGCATAGTTGCTAGTGTTGAAGACCCCAATGTCATTAGCACATGAACTACTAGGGCAAAATGTGTTGCTTCCTATGATCAAGAATAGCTCTAACCATGGGGAGTCTAGCTCAAAGAAGCCTAGGAGAGAGTAGATGTACTTAGTGCTAAATGATATCTCATCACCAACGTAATGTAATTTGTAATCTTCTCTTGAAGTAATGAAAACCAATATTTGTTGGATTTGCATACAATTTAGTTTGTCATACACGTCGTTTATTGTTATTTTTTACTTGAATATTACGTTTATTTATCGGATTTATACACAATACGATTCATACCCTAAATTTAATATGTAGTGCTTTATCGAGTTCGTGCGTAACATGTATTCTTTGAACGCATGTAATGATAACTCAAAGATATAAATAAAATAAATAATAAGCGAATAAACAAAAATAAGATGCATTAAAAATTTTGTATTCATATTCATAACATTTTACATGGGATCCATTACAACCAGGGTTTTACAAAATCTCTTTGGAAGCTACATTCCATATATGTTTTGGTAGTACACCCCTATCGTTGTTGATCTCCATGAGGACTATCCTTCCATCACCAGAAGAATCTCACTATTTGCAAATCCCTATCGGTGACGGTGACTCTCCTTGCATGTACTGCTGCATAGATCGAGTCTCCGAACAAGTCGATGACGTAAGCTTCTGCAACTTCCTGTAGTGTAAGGAGGGCTTGGGCAATCCAACAATCAGGTTGTTGCAAGCGTGACGCTTGCGATGTTGGCATGGTGGTGGTGGAGCTGGGGGAGGTGGCCTCTGCATAGGATTTCTAGGGAGTGTCTCCGAGCCGCTTGCTTGGTGCGTGCCATGTCTTCTAGAAGAGAAAATCCAAAACTCAAAAGTGAAATGTGTAAAATGAGGTGAAACTTTAAACTTATAGCAAAACTTTCAAAAAACCCTTAAACTTGAATTAATGTATCCAAGCTTTGGAAAAATATGACTAGTGATCCAATTGATATGAAATTTTACCTTTGGACTCCTCTAGGGTACATCAACTACTACCATTTTTTTTTCGGCCTCATCAGAAGTCTCCAAGATACCTGTCTGGAGGTTGGCGTCTGGGGCCTTGAATCCCTAGATTTAGGGCCCCAAACATGAGCCTCCGGACAGGTGTCCTAGAGACTTCTGATGGGGCCAATTTTTTAATATCCATGATTTTTTATGATGCCCGGTATGTGGGTGAAGTTTCACCAGATTTAAATTTATAAAATTGACGGTTCATTTATTTTTTGAAAATGCATTAACTGGATTATACTTCACTAATAACAGAAAAACTCACCACTGCACCGAGTGTGCACAACTGCATATTAAATGTGTTGTCAACCAAACTACATGAAATATTGGAAACTTAAAAATTCACAAAAAATAAGTCATGGGTCAAATGGAATATTGCATATCGGATATAGTGTTGCTAAATCGCTAAATATAGTAAAGATATAGTGCATTGGCCCATGTACAACTGATCATTGATGTGTGTGTGATTGCCCATTGTACTTATCCCTAACAAAACTACTTTCAAAATTAGAAACTTGGAAATATGCACAATGCAAATCATGGCAAAATAGAATATCAAATATCAGATCTGGCATTACGAAACCATGAAATACATGGTAGATAGTGCATTGCACCAAGTACAACTAGAGCTAGGCAAAATTTAGCTTCATTTTGTAGACCACGGCTATCAAATACTTGAAGGTCTATTGGAAAGATAAACCAAAACTAAGCTCCTTACAATATAAAATGAAACCTAAGCTAAAAACATAGATCCAATTACAAGGTATCTTCTCAAAGCTTATTGTTGACATTAAGATTGAATGAATCCTTGTTGCTGCGGATCCTATGAACAAAAACCATATCTACGGGCTTAATAGTGATACGTCGAGCATGAATGGCTAAAACTTGAGAATCACCCATTAGATCAATCAAGTACTTTCAGCTGCTTCTTGGAGAGCAAGCAAGGCTTGGCTTGACCATCACCCCACATTCCTTGCCTGGTTCCTTGAAAAGAACTTGTGATGATGCCCTAATTGCACATCTTGGAGTATTTCTCGCACCAACCTAGAGAATGGTGCCTTAGGAATAATCAAGTTGGCACTCTTCTGAAATTTCCTTATCTCACGTAGCGCAGCTGTGCCTAGTCTCCATCTTCGCTTCTTATGTGTTGGAGGATGTGTATTACCAACTGGAGCAGTAGTGAGGTGGAGCAACTGGAGCACATGGACCACCATTTCTGGACAATGGCGAACCATCATTATTGACCACACTAGGGCCACCATTGTTGGACATAGTAGCACCACCATTATGAGCTGTAATAGGACCACCGTTGTCAGCTACTACCAAGGGACCTTTGTCACTTACAGTACGCTCATTAGATCTGGAAGAGTGTTGAGCTCTTGCTCTTGCAAGCGCCTTCTTGATAGGAAGCTTAGAACGTGCCATGGTTGTGATAATGAAGGATAGAAGGGTGGAGGGTAGAGTGAAGAGTAATGGGAAAAAAATGAAAGGAGAGACTTGGCTTAAGTACGAAATCGACTTTGAAAAACATAGTGACAAACCTTTGAAATTTTACACAAAATTTGCAAGACATCTCATGTTAAAGATAGGAGTATTGATATGTTATATCCTGGGTACCTATGCTCTCTTGTGGACTCTAAATGCATCAAAAGTATTATATTTATCTAGGTCTCCATTTCTTGTCTCTCTTGGGTTGCCAACCATTCTGCGTGGTGTTGTCTAGCTGTGTTGTTTTCATATCTTGCTTTTCTCACTTCATATATTTCCCTACTTATAAATTCTGCTTGAGAGGTTTTGGACTTCTTTTCTTTTTCCTCGTGTCGTATCTCTAATCTCCTATACCACTATTGTAATAATTGCCTCATAGAATTGGAATCATTGATGCCACCTCCATGATCACTTGCCTTTCGAAAAGCATAGCGAGCTTGCCGATGAGATCATTCCATGCCTTGAGTTGACCAAACTGCCAAACTTCCTTGATCTGCAAAGTATGGACCATGTGCTTCAAGTATATGATGCACAAGAAGAGAGATTAGAAACACAAACTAATTCGAAATGATGATATTTTTTTGTAATGGTGACAATACTGACCATGTAGTATGTTATATTGTTTGTAGTCCATGCCTTCACCATGGACTTATAAAATTTAGCAACTGTCTCTTTAAATGTATTCACATCACCATCCCTAAACCTCAACTTTTGTAAGAGAGCTGCTAATCTATCTAGGTGTATCCACACTTCTACCTTTGCAATCCTCGTTCGTCCCCCATTGCTCCAATTCGGAACAGCAAGGTGCAACTTTTTCCATACTTCATACTTCTCTGGTTGTTTTACAAGTATATTACCTTCCTCATCTCGAGGTGGAGATATAAACTTCCTAGCTTTGGGTCCACCAAAGCATGGTTTACAAGGGGCATTTCCACTCTTTCCCGATTTTTTCTTGTCCTTTTTTATTTCTACTTGGCCCCCGTGCAATCCAAATTTAGAGAGGACTTGTTCTACCTTCTTGCATGTAGCATTAGCTTCTAACATAGGTTGCATCTTGTATGCAAAGCATATATATTTATATACTAGCTTCTCAATTATTCTAACCATACAATGCAATGTGCAAAAGTGTGAGGGTGCCCGCCCATCGGCGTTCCAGGCACTCTTTTAGCGGTCTATCGAGAAACAAATCTAAGTGTCACTGCCCAGCACTCCCAAGGAATGTTCCGAGTTTTGTCGCCTAGGGTTTCCCGAGTCCGCCTCGCAAGGGAACGTTCACGACCGAACCCACTAGGATCGACCTGAAATTCAGGTTCCTAGTTGTCAAGGTCTCCTGTTAGCATTCTAGCGTCGGCTATTGGACATCCTACTTTACGCAGAGATACCCAATCCAAAGCAGACCCATGCCGCACTTGGTTCAAAGAGAATGGGAAACGAGAGGGATGCGTTGCTCAACCTCTCTGCCCATAGGGCATAGTCCCATTCTGGTCCCCTAAAACGGCATGAATCGGGTTCTAACCTATCAATACCTAAAGGTCGAATGATGATAAAAACTTGTGAGAAGCCTCCCAGTTCTCTGGGACCACCCTACCATAGGACGGACCCGTCAGGGGTTCCACCCACCCGCTTCCCTTAATAGCTTTAGTTTTCTAATTAGGTCCTACCACATTTATGTGTGACACTTAAAATCAGCTTCATTAATTAAACCTTTTAGGGAACAAGGTTCGTTCGCGTGAATTATAGCACAGACATGAAAACAGAGCAAAGCAATCTATTGACAAACAAGATCAAACAAGTTCCTTAACTTATCTTCAAGTTAATCTTTGTCTCCCGCCCATACAAGAGAAATTATGTTTCGCTTCTGTCCAACAGAAGTATCCCTTCTGCCCTGCAGAAGCAACTGGTCTAATTCACATGGCACCAATAACTCAATCCTTTATCTAGAATAGGATCTCACAACATGCCCAGATGTTGGGGGCCACGGAGGTCTTCAACTCCATTCTTGACCTAGCAAGGGGTGTCCTGAGCTCCAACTGACCCACAAGCTATCTAGGAGCGAAACATCATTCCCGTGGTTGGCCTTTTCACCATTCGACCTTCGGCCCATGAATCGAGCAGTGCCCTCTCGGGTTACTACGCGGTGCGACCATGGAGGTGATCCACCTGTACAATATATCATTCCTTAATTAAATCCTTTAAGAGTCAAGCACAACCAAGGCATTCAGCCTAATATCATTTTCCAAGAAAACATTCCTTTATTCCCATGGCGACTTGTCATCACAGACCCTTGCCATGCATTTACCATAAATCACAAGAACTTGGAATAATCATCCAAACAACAACTAACAACCAATTGAATGTAAAAACATTCAGGATGTTGTTCGATCAATCAACAAAACCAATTGCATTATTTCCAAACAATCCAAGAATAGACGATATAACATTTCCATCGTATATTTACTCTCTCCCTTGGGATCTAAGAGCAATACCATGCAAACATGTTCTTAGCACTTCCTTCCTTCGGCTAGGGCATATGTTAAGGGTTCAAACACTATTCATGATGTAAGTTCTATAGGTCACTTACCTTGATCGATAACCCAACCCTGAATTTGGATTGGCAAAAGTCATCGTTATCCAACGGATCTCAAGACATCCTAGCTTTAACCCTTATGATCAATTTCTTGTACTAGCTCTTAGTCAAGTCATGAGGCAACTAGAAAATTATCCTCATATATCAAACATGTCATAGGCATAACGTATAAATACTTGATAAGATAAGTGTGAGATGGTCTCAAGTAATTAGACTCCTAGGCTCTTAGGCTAAGTACTTTTGAAGTATCTAAACTTTAAACTAGTACTTCTCTATTCATGATTCTTAACGTCATATTCTTTTAGCAATCAGGCTAGTTATAACCCTTGACTATACTTTCGTCTAGCACTTGTATGCCCAATATTTTAATGTCGTTCTTTTGACGACTATGCCATTCACAACACTTGACTGATTCTTCCTTGTAATTGCTCTACTAACAAATAAGTCATATGTAACTAGGTGCAATTCTCTTCCCTTGATATATGCACTTCACAAACTCCATCCTCCGAGTAGGTGAGATGAAATTTATCCTTTCCCATGACCTATTCTCGTGCATCGTAGTGTGGGACCTAACGTATCTCATACGAGAATCAAAGCAAGCATCTATTTTGAAAATATATTACTTACGACCGGAACCGCAGTTGGATTGACATTGATGCCTTTGCCCGAAGCCTTGTTGCTGGTTGCAGGATTGTCATCCACACGCGATATTCTTTGCTTGGAGGCCATCGTTCGTAAATAGACTCAAGAGATTAAGAAGGTAGAATAGATTCAAGATGGGAGATCCTAAGAGAAGATGGTTAAGTCGAGGATCGAGATAGAGGGAATTGAGCTAATACTCTTCCTTGCAGCCTCTCGGGGTGACTCTTCTCTCTCTCTCTCTCTCAAGCTCTATTTCAAGCTCTTCCTCACAATCTCTTGGAGGAGTATCATCCTCTCTACCTCTCTCTCGCAGCCTCTCGGGGTCTCCTTATGCTTCCTATGCCTCTCCCATGCCTCATATTTATAGTGAATTTGAGAAGAGGGCTTGTGGTTGAGAAGTGGAGCTCTTTGTGGAGGGGGATCTTGGAAAGATCAGTGATCTGATGCTCAGATCATAAATCTGATGGTTCCATTGGCTCCGAAAGGGGGGTAAAACTCCAAGACACTTGATTAGAAAGCTCTTAGTTCACTCCTTCTTCTTTTCTCTGTTCGAAGTACTGTCTACTGCCTGTAAACTGCGATCGTGACGCGCGCGATTTCGCCAGTCACTTTTCTTTATTTTTCTTTTTATAAAATCTTCAAGCTAACTAAAATATCACTTGTCTTTTCTTTTTAAATGACATCCAGTTCTAAAAATCTCCATATCTTTTTCTTTTAGGATAATATCTAAAGTATCTAAAATATACTAGTTTTATCCAAAATCTAATGTTTTTGGACCTTCCAAACTATACACATGAACTTAGTGATTAATATAACTCATAAGTCTCGTTCACGTTGTAATTTACGTGAAGGGTACCTATGGTCTTTGCCAATTCGAGAAAAATATTGAATTTACGACTCTTGATTTTTCTAAATAAAATATTTTAAATTAAATAAAAATTATCAATAATTTATATTAGTTAGTTTTTACCTTAGTTAGTCTTTAGTTAGTAATCTTACTAACTTATTAATTGACTAACTAACTTACGAACCAACCAACTAACTTTTATTGTGCGGAGGTATTACATCCTCCTCCCCTTAGAGAAATCGAGATGTCCGCATCTCGAGAGAAACAGGGGGTATCATCTTGGAATATGTGGGTTATGGAACACCACGCTTCTACTGCGCTACTTTGATCTCTCACAGACATACGGTCTTTTGAAAAAAAACAACCTATGGTATTTGATATATGTGAGTCTTGGTTACAATAGAAAATTTATTGTAGTTACATCTCATGGATATCTTCTAGGTTTTTCCTAAGCACTTGGTATATTCTAGATCATTGGAGCTTGTACGGCTTATTTCTTGTAAGCTTAAGTTCTCTTCGAGCTCTGTTGGGACAATTGATATAGTTATGTCCAATGTTGTGGCACTCGGAGCATCAGTGTTTAGGGTGCTTTGGACATTCCCTTTTGAAATGACCTAACTCCCTGCAATAGAAATAATGCGGAGCTTTATCACTTGTGGTCACAAGATTTTTGGTTGTCCTTGGTAGGATTTTCTTCTTTAGACCAAAGTGTCCTAGGATTTTTTTAGCAGATTGGAATGATCCTTTATCTTGGAAATTACATTTCCAGATTGTCCTGCCCTTAGTTCAGGACTGAGCTCCATGGACAATTGGCTTTGCTTGTAATACTAAAGAATACTTCCAAGCTTCGACATTCTGGTAAGACCCAATCTATATTAGTTGAGAAGAAATGACTTAAGAGAAATTCATTGCACATTATGACTATCATTCCTTGCCAGAGTATCTCTAATCATTTGCAAGTTCTAGGCTCAAAATAGACGCAACTCATATTACTCAAGTTAACTGTAGTTACAAGAGTAAAGTTTATTCCAATACAAGTTGTATTTCATGTCGACAAAATTTCTAGGATTTCTAATAATCCTAAAGTGGTGTAGTAGGTTCTAAGTATTCGTCTTCATCTGATTCTTCTATATATCCGAAGACTGCGCTTGTGTAACTTCGTTTTCTTGGAGACTCCGTATCTTTTGGACTTAAGTCAGGGCAGTCTACTTGGACATGTCCTAGCTCATTGCAATGGAAACATTGACGGTAGGGACATCTCCTACGGATGTGCCCTATCTCTTCACATGTATGGCATCTCTTACCCAGATCTCGGGAGTCATCTTTACTAAAATTTTCCGATTTAAATTCTTGGACGATTGGATTCGCTCGGAGTAATGCATCTTGCAAGTCTGTTGGATGCATTGCTTCAAGACGGTGGTTCAGAGGAGTATTTAGGCCATGGCAAAACTTGGATACTTGCTGCGCAATATCCATAGGTGGTGCGTATTTTAGTAGGGTTACAAACTTTGAGTAATAAGCTTCCAAAGTTAATTCTAGTTGCTTTAGCCTGAAGAATTCATTCATCTTCAAAGTCTGGTAGGTTGGTGGAAGGTATCGTCTGCGTACAGCATCTTTCAGCTGAACCCAAGTAACAGCGGCTTCAGAAACACCTTCATCTTTGCACCATTGCTTCCACCATAATCGAGCCTCGCCAACTAACTTAAGTTTGGCTATCATTGCTTGATTGGTAGAGGCAGTTCCCGAAGCAAAGAAATAGTCATCCATCGACTCAATCCATATCTCTGCCTCTGCTGCAATGTCTATCCCTTCTCCATCAAACTCGGGTACCTTAATTTGCTTGAGAAGGAATTTCTTCTCTTGCATGTCAACATTCCTGGGTGCAGAAGGTGCCTAACAATTAAGCCATACTACTTAGATTATTTTGTTTAGGATATGTCTACAAACCATTCATTAATCAATCATGTATCATTACAAAATTTCACTCTGATAACAACTGTGAGGGTGCCCGCCCATCGGCGTTCCAGGCACTCTTTTAGCGGTCTATCGAGAAACAAATCTAAGTGTCGCTGCCCGGCACTCCCAAGGAATGTTCCGAGTTTTGTCGCCTAGGGTTTTCCGAGTCCGCCTCGCAACGGAACGTTCACGACCGAACCCACTAGGATCGACCTGAAATTCGGGTTCCTAGTTGTCAAGGTCTCCTGTTAGCATTCTAGCGTCGGCTATTGGACATCCTACTTTACGCAGAGATACCCAATCCAAAGCAGACCCATGCCGCACTTGGTTCAAAGAGAATGGGAAACGAGAGGGATGCGTTGCTCAACCTCTCTGCCCATAGGGCATAGTCCCATTCCGGTCCCCTAAAACGGCATGAATCGGGTTCTAACCTATCAATACCTAAAGGTCGAATGACGATAAAAACTTGTGAGAAGCCTCCCAGTTCTCTGGGACCACCCTGCCATAGGACGGACCCGTCAGGGGTTCCGCCCACCCGCTTCCCTTAATAGCTTTAGTTTTCTAATTAGGTCCTACCACATTTATGTGTGACACTTAAAATCAGCTTCATTAATTAAACCTTTTAGGGAACAAGGTTCGTTCACGTAAATTATAGCACAGACACGAAAACGGAGCAAAGCAATCTATTGACAAACAAGATCAAACAAGTTCCTTAACTTATCTTCAAGTTAATCTTTGTCTCCCGCCCATACAGGAGAAATTATGTTTCGCTTCTGTACAACAGAAGTATCCCTTCTGCCCTGCAGAAGTAACTGGTCCAATTCACATGGCACCAGTAACTCAATCCTTTATCTAGAATAGGATCTCCCAACATGCCCAGATGTTGGGGGCCACGGAGGTCTTCAACTCCATTCTTGACCTAGCAAGGGGTGTCCAGAGCTCCAACTGACCCACAAGTTATCTAGGAGCGAAACATCATTCACGTGGTTGGCATTTTCACCATTCGACCTTCGGCCCATGAATCGAGCAGTGCCCTCTCGGGTTACTACGCGGTGCGACCATGGAGGTGATCCACCCGTACAATATATCATTCCTTAATTAAATCCTTTAAGAGTCAAGCACAACCAAGGCATTCAGCCTAATATCATTTTCCAAGAAAACATTCCTTTATTCCCATGGCGACTTGTCATCACAGACCCTTGCCATGCATTTACCATAAATCACAAGCACTTGGAATAATCATCCAAACAACAACTAACAACCAATTGAATGTAAAAACATTTAGGATGTTGTTCGATCAATCAAAAAAACCAATTGCATTCTTTCCAAACAATGCAAGAATAGATGATATAACATTTCCATTGTATATTTGCTCTCTCCCTTGGGATCTAAGAGCAATACCATGCAAATATGTTCTTAGCACTTCCTTCCTTCGGCTAGGGCATATGTTAAGGGTTCAAACACTATTCATGATGTAAGTTCTATAGGTCACTTACCTTGATCGATAACCCAACCCTGAATTTGGATTGGCAAAATTCATCGTTATCCAACGGATCTCAAGACATCCTAGCTTTAACCCTTATGATCAATTTCTTGTACTAGCTCTTAGTCAAGTCATGAGGCAACTAGAAAATTATCCTCATATATCAAACATGTCATAGGCATAACGTATAAATATTTGATAAGATAAGTGTGAGATGATCTCAAGTAATTAGATTCCTAGGCTCTTAGGCTAAGTACTTTTGAAGTATCTAAACTTTAAACTAGTACTTCTCTATTCATGATTCTTAACGTCATATTCTTTTAGCAATCAGGCTAGTTATAACCCTTGACTATACTTTCGTCTAGCACTTGTATGCCCAATCTTTTAATGTCGTTCTTTTGACGACTATGCCATTCACAACACTTGACTGATTCTTCATTGTAATTGCTCTACTAAGAAATAAGTCATATGTAACTAGGTGCAATTCTCTTCCCTTGATATATGCACTTCACAAACTCCATCCTCCAAGTAGGTGAGATGAAATTTATCCTTTCCCATGACCTATTCTCGTGCATCGTAGTGTGGGACCTAACGTATCTCATACGAGAATCAAAGCAATCATCTAATTTGAAAATACATTACTTACGACCGGAACCGCAGTTGGATTGACATTGATGCCTTTGTCCGAAGCCTTGTTGCTGGTTGCAGGATTGTCATCCACACGCGATATTCTTTGCTTGGAGGCCATCGTCCGTAAATAGACTCAAGAGATTAAGAAGGTAGAATAGATTCAAGATGGGAGATCGTAAGAGAAGATGGTTAAGTCGAGGATCGAGATAGAGGGAATTGAGCTAATACTCTTCCTTGCAGCCTCTCGGGGTGACTCTTCTCTCTCTCTCTCTCTCAAGCTCTATTTCAAGCTCTTCCTCACAATCTCTTGGAGGAGTATCATCCTCTCTACCTCTCTCTCGCAGCCTCTCGGGGTCTCCTTATGCTTCCTATGCCTCTCCCATGCCTCATATTTATAGTGAATTTGAGGAGAGGGCTTGTGGTTGAGAAGTGGAGCTCTTTGTGGAGGGGGATCTTGGAAAGATCAGTGATCTGATGCTCAGATCATAAATTTGATGGTTCCATTGGCTCCGAAAGGGGGATAAAACTCCAAGATACTTGGTTAGAAAGCTCTCAGTTCACTCCTTCTTCTTTTCTCTGTTCGAAGTGCTGTCTATTGCCTGTAAACTGCGATCGTGACGCGCGCGATTTCGCCAGTCACTTTTCTTTATTTTTCTTTTTATAAAATCTTCAAGCTAACCAAAATATCACTTGTCTTTTCTTTTTAAATGACATCCAGTTCTAAAAATCTCCATATCTTTTTCTTTTAGGATAATATCTAAAGTATCTAAAATATACTAGTTTTATCCAAAATCTAATGTTTTTGGACCTTCCAAACTATACACATGAACTTAGTGATTAATATAACTCATAAGTCTCGTTCACGTTGTAATTTACGTGAAGGGTAGCTACGGTCTTTGCCAATTCGAGAAAAATATCGAATTTACGACTCTTGATTTTTCTAAATAAAATATTTTAAATTAAATAAAAATTATCAATAATTTATATTAGTTAGTTTTTACCTTAGTTAGTCTTTAGTTAGTAATCTTACTAACTTATTAATTGACTAACTAACTTACGAACCAACCAACTAACTTTTATTGTGCGGAGATATTACAAAAAGTGAACTCTTGTTAGTGTATTTCCAAAATAGGGCGCTAGTTTGGATCCACTGGAACTAGCATTCCATTTCTCGTGACTTTTTGATCACTATTGGAGCATCTTGTTGTCCTGCCTTGGCAAGCCATTCTTTCTTTCCATCTTTCCCTTTCTTCCTAGTTTGCATACAGTATATGCACGAAAATTTTGCATTCGCTGCATTTGGTAAACCAAACATACACTTCAATGTTTTTAAATCACCTACAAGATGCCATTCGACTTGATAGTTCCCAAACCACTCATTGTGTAAAATTGCTCCATTATTTTACTGTTGAATAATACTGGGTATATTAGTGAGGTTTAAAAAAACTTTAAGTACTTCATGGTCCTCCTTTAGTACTTCAAATGCTACAAGCCACCATATTTCATTCTCTAAATGTATACTGAAGTATATAGGATGGCTTTCATCGATGTTGGGATCCAATGCTCGATTCATAAGTGTTAATACTCACACGTTCAAGTTTTTGCCCCTTAATAATCTCGCTCTCATCAAGTTTGAGGACAAACTTAAGCTTGCCTCTACATTCTTCCATAGACATTTTGTAGAAATTGACCATAGCAATCTGAACCCTACATGTATCCAATACAAAGTTGTTGGATGCATTCAATACAAATGCAACTTATTTGGAACCATACTTCAATATATATGTATTTTCCAGATGCGTTGGCTCACCAATTAATTCTAAAACTTTCTCATTTAGTTGTTTTCGAGCCTTCGTCACGTGAAATGGTTTTGGCAGAGGCATTACTCGCTTAGTTTTGAAGACTTGCTTAAATCCTGTATCCAATTGTTGATAGAGCATACTATATGACTCAGAACTCATTTCCACCTTGTCACATAATCCCTGAGCATCTATAGCAGTAAACAAGTTGCTCACATCCCTAAGATGTTCACTTGCGACACCATCTATAATATCCCTGAATTTACGATTTTCCAATGCTCTTTTGATCATATCATTGCTTAGGACTTTGGCAATAGTATCATTCTCTACATGAGGGAACATATTTCTCATTGTAGCAGATTGAGCATATATCCGTCTATGATATTCTTCACTTCCTTTGGTTAATTGGTGATTTGGTTTACCTATCAAATGCACCGACGTGCTTCTTTGGTTTTTAAAGTGGGCCCAATCTCCAAAGTTTTTGTGAGCTTCCTCTTTATGTTTCGATTCTCCTTCTCCAAGTACATAACTTTAGACAGTAACTCCATATTTTGCACATGTGTAGCCTGCATAGCACCTTCAATGATAAACATTGCTTGTTGTAGGCTATGGTTCTCTCTATCCTTCTCAGCCAATAATATATCATTTTCCATCAAAGAACATCAAAGACTGCATATTCTCTTGTAATCTTGTCTGCATATTTGTCAAGGCTTGATGAACCCCTGTTAATCCTTGGTGACAAGTCTGCATGTGTATCCATTCAATCCTTCATTGTCTTCACAAACGAACTTTACAAATGATGTAAGCCCTTCAAATTGTGGTGGCCTTTGAGTGATTGGATCGGGTGGATAAATGCACCATCAACCCAAAGGTCCACATTTTTTTTCCTTGCATTTCTTTCTTATTGCATCCTGTATCTTATTGCATCATCCCTTTCTACAATTCTTTTGAACATTGGTGCATATTCATCCTCCAATTGAAACTGAATATCTCTCTTTCTCTTGGTACGTCTTGCACTTGCATCCTGTAAAGAAAAATATATGCCAATTTTAACATTACACAATTACACCCCTTTGATTAATAGTAAGCTAAGGAGTCGATGCCAATTTTCTGATCAATAGCAAGAATGTCTAAATATCTGGGAGCTGAAGGTCAGCATCAATCCATCAGCATGTAGCTAATTTTGGATTGGCTCAAATCACACAATTACACCCCTTTGATTCACTATATCCGTGTTCTTTTTTACCCAGTTGGATCTTGTCTCTTTCTCTTGATTTCAGTCATGATAGACCCTAATCTACCTATAATCTTAGCTTTTAATTTACCTCTAATCAGCATCCAATCTTATCTTCTGTTCTATCCAAAATATTCTCTCTCTCTCTCTCTCTCTCTCTCTCTCTCTCTCTCTCAGAAATGATCAAAGATATTTAAACACATTTATATAGAATCTTGGCTAGTGGAAAACAGTAACATCATCTTATCTTCTACCCTAATTTACTCTCTATCACTCTATCACTTATTTTCTTAGTTCATCTCACACAGTCCTCTCTCTTCCGATCTCCCTTCCCCCCCCCCTCTCTCTCTCTCTCTCTCTCTCTCTCTCTCTCTCTCTCTCTCTCTCTCTCTCTCAATTGACACTTAAGGATTAAACAAAAACTATGAAGAATAATAATATCATAGAGATTTAAAAAATAAAGATACCTCCATTATCAGTTGATTGCTTGTAGTATAGAGTGTTGAAGAGAAAGATATCTTATAGCACAGTATTGAAGAGGGAGATTGCTTATAGCAAGGTAGAGATTGTTGTAGATAGAGATTATCTGATTTTAGCAAATGCTATCAAAACCACTCATGAGATTGCTTGTAGCAGGGTGTAGAGAGTATTGTAGATAGTACGGATTATTGCTTCAGAGGAATTCGTATGCAAGAAACCATATTCTGGAGGGAAGGAGAAGAGTACACAAAATTTCGGACAAAACTAGAGCTTTGAGAGGGAATGAAGAAATCCCCAAAAATAGGCATATACTTGTCCAAATAAAAATAAAAATTTACAAGGAAACTCTCGAGTCAAAAAGGTGTCTCTGGGTTAAAAATAATATTTAAATATGATGTGTATGTCATTTTATATCGTTTTTTAACTTCTGCCCTTTTAAGAAGCAAGAATTAGAATGATTCTAATATATTTTCATGTTGAAAAGTCATGAGGACATTAAAGAGTTGTATATTAATGATTGGCTCCTTTTTTTTATAGAAAATAGAATTGTATTTTTTTAGTTATGAGGATTTTGAGAAAAAGTGACCTTATCCTACAGTTTGAGAATAAAATAATAGGTGAAATCTATTGAAAATACAAATACGAGATTTGCTTGATTGTAGAAGATCTCTTATTCTAATATTATTTTGGAATCTCTTTTTAGAGAGAGAGAGGTGAGAGAAACCCCTTAAGGGGCAAAAAAGAAAGTCCATATTTCTCCTAATGTGTAATATTCTCTTTCAGTTTAGTAGACTATGTGAATGGAATAATGAAGAAGATGAAGATGAGCTGAAGCTCATGGTTCTACTCCACTCTCTGTCTCTCCCTCTATTCCAATATGGCAACAAAGCCATGAACCATGGAGTTTGTGTGAGCTTGGCTTGGGTGAAATGCCACATGGAAGAGCCCAGTTTGGATTAGCATTGACAAAAAGAAGACATCATGAAGGAGTTGCTTTTATCTCCTGGAGTTCAGCATGAATTGTTTATGTGTGGCATATCAAGTGCCAATTAAAAAAATGAAATTAGTGGATAATGTGATGGCATATATTTTACACCTGTTTTTCCTGCAATTTTGTGCCTGTTCTTTCAGTATACAATGCTTTACAAAGGTCATTCTCAATGCCATGGATGCTTACTAATGGACTTGAGCTTCCAAATCATACATCTGGGCATGACAATGATGCAATGGAGTGCATATCTAGATGAGTTTATATCAGTCATACTGTCCTGGAAATAATGACAGCTCATCATATTTGAAACTCTGCAATTCAGGGATGCTTGGCAAAGTATATGGGTTATCTCTCATGCATTTAAGCATTGGTTTGGAATGTTAAATGCTTAACTTTGAAAAGCTCTCACTAGCTGAAATCTATCCTAGAATTTCCAGCACTAATACAGGGCACCGTTTGATCCATAAATGCCTTGGAATGATGGACATGACTATCTAGAATGTTGGGTGAATGTCTGGACAATACCCATGTACACTTGGGCATGATTAAAAGGGATTAAAAACTCAGTTTTGGAGTGCATTTACAAATCTTTAATTAAGTCTGAACTATTGTATACTTGAATGGATAGCATGTACTTTGTCATGATTGACACACATGAACTCTCTAACATGCTCAGAAAGCATCATTGAAGCATAGGTATATGCAAGAAGGACATATGCACTTGTTCTTGTGCCTTGAAGCTGAAGTTTGGAGGTAAAGACATTCAGATCTGGAAGCCTTTCTTGGGCTGAAAACTATCACAAGTTTGTAAGCAGCAAGCATTGTGTTTGCCTGAAGCACTACATGACATTGATTCGTCCATATCAAATGTATGGCTTGGGATATGTCTGGGAATGTTTGGAGCATTAGGAAAAGCATTGAATGCTACTGAAAACTAAAGTTTGGAGCTGAAAAATGCATTTAAAGTGTCTTGGTTGGTTACAAGCAAGGAATGCAGTCCATGACATTGCTTCTTGAAGATAGAGCATCTATGGTTGTATGTATGGTCATGTATGGACCCCGACACACTGAAGCAAATGTATGAAGTGATTTGAAGACATTTTGGCTCTGGATAAACCTTGTTTTGGTGAGTATTTGTTGATTGCAACCTGTGAATAGGAGTTTTGACACTTGTACTTGCTAGTTATGCACTGATTTGTGCCCGTATGGTCATATTTGGACTACTACATGTACTAGCAGATGTCTATGAATTTTTGGAGCATGTATGACATGTATACATCTCAATTTTAGCTATGAATCAGTTGCTGGTCTCACTAACAGTTTACAAAGTTCAGACTGCATGTATGTACTCTGACAGTAAGGTTACATGAGACAGAGTTAAAGCAACTACATGGCCTATGTATTGACTGATGTACCTATGGGTTATGCTACATGTTTGTGGATGGTTTTGAGATGTTGACGGGCTGATTGCAAAAAACTATCATAAATAGTAGAATGCAAAGTCCCCATTGGCTGCAAATGGGTGTACAATGTTAAATGCAAGTCAGATGGATCATTGGAACGCTATAAGGCCAGGCTGGTCGCAAAAGGGTATGCACAACAGTATGGCCTTGACTATAAGGAGACTTTCAACCTTGTAGCTAAAATGTCAACAGTCAGAATAGTCATTGCATTGGCAGCAGCTAAAGGCTAGAAGTTATGGCAAATGGATGTAAAAAATGCCTTTCTGAATGGTGACTTTCATGAAGACGATTATATGGAGCAATCTGAAGACTATGTGCATCTGGATTTTCCAACATATATATGCAAGCTGAAAAAGGAATTATATGGGCTGAAATAGGCACCCAGAGCTTGGAATGCTTGAATTAGCAGTTATTTACTCATTACTAGAGATGATGAGAGTGGGATTGCTGAAATAAAGTCATTGTTGTAAGCTAAATTCAAAGTCAAAGATCTCAGTGAGCTGAAATATTTTTTGGGAATTGAGGTAGTGTCTATGCCTCAAGGCATATGGTTATTGCAGAAGTAGTATGCTTATGACATGTTACAGAAGTATGGTATGGCTGAATGTAAGGCTATGGATACACCCCTAGACCAAAATGTCAAGCTGCAGATTGATGTTGGGACAGAAATTGAGAATGTAACCATGTATAGACAGATGGTGGGCAGCTTGATCTACCTGACTATTACTTGAACTGACTTGAGCTAAGCTGTGGGGCTGATCAGTCAATTCATGTAGAAGCCTCACAAACCGCATTTGGATGTAGTCAAGAAAATCATGAGATATGTAAAGGATACGACAGATTATGGGTTGTTTTATGCATATCGAAAACCCCTTGACTTGACAGGGTATACTGACTCTGACTAGGTTCGTTGTGCCTATGACAGGAGGTCAACTAGTGGATATGCATTTGGATTGGTGGATAGCAGCATGATCAGTTTGGCAAAGTAAAAAACAGCCTATAGTTGCATTGTCTAGTATGGAAACTAAGTACTGAGGTGCGACCTAAGCAGCCTGTGAAGTTGTTTGGACGCTGAAGTTACTGAATGACTTGGGGATACTCTTGGACAGCAAAGTGAAGCTGCATTGTGATAAACTTAGCAGTTTGATACTTGCAAGCAATCCTGTCTACCATGCAAGATCTAAATATATTGAAGTACATTACCATTTCATCATAGAAATGGTATAAGCAGGGCAGATTGACTTGATACATGTGAGGACTGAAGACCAGGTAGCGGATATCTTTACCAAATCACTTGGTAAAGAAAAGTTTATCTATTTTAGGCAGCTACTTGGAGTACTGCAGATGGTTTGAGCTTGAGGGGGAATGTTAGAATATCAAGCTCCACCCGTCTTTATTTGTGTGTGTATCTGATCGACATTAGCTGGTACATGCGTGTGACATTAATAAGTCGGGACCTAACCACAGTTAGATTATGGTTAGTGAAAGCTAGTGTAATACTCTCTTTCAGTTAGTAGACTATGTGAATGGAATAATGAAGAGGATGAAGATGAGCTGAAGCTCATGGTTCTGCTCCACTCTCTGTCTCTCCCTCTATTCCAATATTATCTCCTTTTCAAGTTGCCCACTCAGCCTATATTCTTTTCACCACACAATGAGCTTTTTCTTCTTTCTCTTTTTAGATCTTCCTTCTACATCTTCTTCTCCATCTTCATAGTTGCAAGTTGCCATCTTCAATCTTCCACCTCTACTCCACCAATTTCTTTTCTATGGTAGGCATGAGCCACCACTCCTTTTGCTTCTTGCTACAAGAGGGCATACTTTAAATTTGTCGCTACTATGTTGGAACTCTAAAGGATTTTAAAACAAAAACATATTGTAAGTTGTTAAATATATTCTAATGTATAGTTGCTTAGACTTTGGATAGCAAGAAACTGCTAAAAGGGGTGGACAAACAAGAGCCTTCCTCGCTCATAATTCTTGAACAAGAAAACCATAATTCTCAAAGAAAACATGATTATTTAGGCTATTCATCAAATCATTCCAGCATTGCATTGAATCCATTGTAACAATCTGGGATCTCTATAGAATAGGTAAAAAGTATTGCTTCCTCTTCTCTGCTATTCCTGCAAAGATAATGCATTTTGAAAAATCTCTCTAGATAATTTGTGCTCATCTATGAATGAAGATTCTCCTCTTCTTCTCCTTCATTCTAGAGTGGTTTTTGTTGTTAAAGCCTTGGTCACAATCCTTGCAATTCACTAGAATCCACTACTTTAAGATTTGCAGAAAATTTAAATGTTTGTATGAAACAAGGTTGTTTTTGCTAGAATTTTAAATAAAAAATATAGAGAAAAATAAATTTATTATCCCACATGACAAAAATGGATAATTAAGCCGTTAAATTGCATCTTCTTGCTTCAGGAAAGGTTTCATAGAAAAATTTAGATTTTTTCCCTAAAACAAGGTAGCTTTTTATGGAGTTTTTAAAAACAGAGATTCAAGGAACCAATGGTAGGACATATATACAAAAAACCCTTTGAACTGCATACAAGAAATTTGGTCTTCTTCGATAAACAAAGTTGTTTTTAATAGAGCTTCAAACGAGAGGCTCACAATGACAATGGCAAGATCACCAAAGTGTTATAGCACCTAATCTATGCAAAATACATAATAGGGATGCAATAACATATATAGGAATATAGTAAACTATTGTAGGTAGTGTGGAAAACAACTCATACAGTATTAGAAAATCAACCCAAAACTCAAAAATAATGTCATAGAATTATAAAAATACATTTCAATATACTCATAACAACAAAATAGAGATAGAAATCAGAGAATATGATGAGAATATGTCAAAGTCACAAGATAGAACATGGCACAACTGTCGGATATCATGAATGATAATAGAATTCCCCTCATACGTTAGAACATGATCAATCATAATGATACATGAATGACACCCTTTTAGGCCATGCTTATAATAGCGTACATAACCCTACTTCATAAGGCATCTAAAGTCTACTCATATAGGAAAATACCAAGGACTAAGGTATAAACCATGCTAAGGTAAATATCATGAGTCAAGCCATGGCTAACAGAATAAGTTATTCTTGTGTGTGCTAGCTTTTGGCTCTTGCTTTCTTGCTTCTATCTTGTGGGAGGAGTGAGGGAGAGAGGCTGAGATTAAGGGAAAGAGAGTGAGAGTGTATGGTGAGAGACAAATGGGGAATCCTCCTTCTCTTCTCATGTACTCTCTCATGCCTTATCCATGCTCTCCTCTTACATGATGAAGGCCGTAGAGGGTATGGGAGCTTAAGGAGTGCACCTTAGATTATGAGATGCATGAGAATGTTCTTCATGCATGGAGATTCACTTTGCCCATTCGCTACAATCAAATGTGGATTGGAGTACAAGAGACTATGTAAGAACTATTCATTGACTAAGAAGTTGAAGCTCCTAAAACAATAGGTGTGTCCAAATATTCCAAATATGTTAAGTGTATGGTGCCCAACATTTTGATTCCATTGTTGGGACAAGGGACACTTTGACAGAAAAGTTTCTTGCATGGTTCATGGTTGCGGAATGGACTCATGCCAACTCCAAACACTTCCAAGCAGTTAGATTTGTGTTTTAATGTTCAACCATACATTTAGGTTTTATGATTGAGATTTTAGGTCCATGAGTTATGATTTAGATTGATGCTAGGATGGTAGTTTAACAATTTTTTATTTTGAGATGGTAAGTGATAACCACCATAGTCTCATAAATAGTCACCTTAGAGTGAGATGAATAAAGAAGCCACCCTACACATATTAAGTATTAAGAGCCTTAGGTTACCCACTTTTGTGAGATTCATTTTTTCATTTGAGAAAGAAAATAATAAAGAAAATTAAGAGAAGAAAATAGTGGAGAAAAGTAAAAGTTGTTTTTAGCAACCCTACTCCTTGTCATCTCACATCAATCATCTACATCATGCTCATCATCATCATCACCTTTATCTTTCTCTATTGCTCGTCATCAAAGTAGGGCACTCTTAGTAGCAACATCATCTTTGCCATTAATTTGCACCTATTGCTACTCATGGACAACCTAATCATCATTACCGTCTTCAACTTCAAGGTCGTGCTCATTATTTGCTCATGATAAAAATAGTCTCATCATCATCACCACTACTACACGTGATTAGTGTAGGCTACCATTTGTATCATCTTCATCCTCCTAATTGCACCTACTGCTACTCATGGATAGTATCTTCTTCTTCATCATCTACCCATCATAATCAACCCCTAGTCTTCCTCTACTGTTGTCTCATGATCAAGAGCAAGATGTTTGCTATCCTAAAGGCACCATTAGCACAATCATGTGTAGCAAGTAGGTAACATCAACATCAACATCAACATCATCTCCTACTCGTCGAATTTGTGAATGCTATCCGTGAAGGTGTCATCATCATAGTCATGTGCACACATGGGAAGCCTACTCATCATCATCATCTTTGTCTTCATCATCAGTATCATGTTCATCCTCATCATCATCCTCTTCATCTTCCTTAGCATGTTCTTCATCACCCTCATCATTAACATGATTATCATCTACATTGTGTTCATTATCATTTTTTCCTTACTTTACGATCTACAACAAGATCAGCCCGCGACCTGTAACAAGATCCATACATTAGTCTCTTCATTTACTTCATCTTGGTAGCATCTCAATCTTTTCCCCAATTGAAAAGAGCATCATCATCAACATCAACATCATTATCCTCCTCTTCTTCTTCATCTTCCCTATTGCTTTCTTCTTTTACCCTATTGCTTTCACCCTCAGTCATTTCTTCTTCACCACCACCATCAACCATCATCATCACCATCCCTATCTTCTCTAGTTCTACCACTTCTCTCATGTACCTATTTCCGTAGCCACTTACTGCCACCGAAAGGAAGGATGAACAACTGAGGAGAAGGAGAAGCTACCATCAAGGAGTAAGAACTTTCGTCAAAAGCTATAGGAGATGCAATGTCAAGGAGCACCACGGTTGCACAATAACACCAAGTATATCTTTAATTTAGCCGGTTTGGTCTCAAATAAAGTCAAACTTGTGTAAACTATCCTAAAATCCCCATAACCCACAATGTGACCCTCATCCTACCTAGAAGGGAGAGAGCACACTAAAGGGTGAGAGAGAAAGGACAAGCTATTTGCATAAGGTACCCTTTCATGGTCACACATGGATTAATCCTCATAGAAAGCAGTTTACCTTTGTGCACACCTCTTGTGGAAGGTAGATGCATGTACCTAGTGTGACTTTGTAAGCATTAGCATCATCCTTTTGCACACTTGCCATCCAACCTACTCAAACGAAAGGATTGATAGGAGTGAAAAGATAGGGAGGAGGGCTTGATGCACCACTGCCACACCTAGGTGCATAGGAGCACACATGTACCACATTGATATGCATTCATGCATGCAGTAACACATGCATCACATCCTTCTGTATGTTCACCTTGTAAGTATTATCACACCACATGCACTCATGGTTACACCACATGCTCTCATGATAGCATCACATCATCCTCTTGCATACATAGAAGCACAAAATTTGCACACATAAACATGCATGCAGACACATCATCATCACTAGTGTGTTGAGATGGCAAGCTCAACATGTGTGGACATTGATGATGGACCGCCTGGATAGATGAGTCTTCACATCTACACTTAGCACATCAATGGTCATTATGATCCTCACATGGCTATTGACTTATCACTTATTATATTTAGTTTCTTGTATCTACCTATAGCTAGCATAATTATAGCACCACAGTCGATTAGTATAGTTAGTTATGTATTGTTTGACTTAGTAGGCCACTTTTTTTTAATGTAGTATCTTATCTATACTTTGTGTACATTGTATTTTGTATGGAAAAAGATGAAAAAAACTAGCAAGAAAATATTTTGGCCTCCATCTCTCTTCTTGTGTTCTTGAGTGAGCTTCATCTTATGTATATGGTGTGTGTTTTAGTGCATCAGCTCAAGCAAGTCCTCCCACCACACGATTCTTAACATGGTATTAGAGCAGTGCCACCAAGAGAGGCTGGTTTTGAAGGCTGAAGTGAAGGAGAAGAAGCAAGGATTCGAGCATATGAGAATTCCCAAATTCCCTAATATAGTGTTTTGGATTGTAGAAAGAAAAAATAGGCACATTGCAGTAGTTGCATGGGCATTGATAGATGAAAAGAATATACCAAAACATTTTTGGTCTACAGTTGTTCATACTATTGTCTATATTATTAACAAAACTCCCATAGCTATAGTTCATGGGATGACCCCTAAAGAATACTTTAGGTTGTAAGTGGGTCTATAAAATCAAGCATAATGCAAATGGTTCAGTTAGCATGTATAAGGCTAGGTTGATTTTGCAAAAGGCTATGCTCAAACATATGGCATAGATTATGAAGAGACATTCAGTCCAGTTGCTAGGAAACTATTAGATGTGTGATTGTCTTGGCAGCAGCCAAAGGTTGGAGTTTGTAGCAAATGGATGTTAAGAATGCCTTATTGCATGGTGAATTTCAAGAAGAGGTGTACATGAAGCAACCAACAGGTTATGAAGATTTAGAGCATCCCACATATGTGTGCAGGTTAAAGATGTTGGGGGTAAAGGCGCCTCTGCCTAGCCGCCCATGTATTACTACACTGACAGTACCCACCACTGCTCACTCCAGGTAGTGGGCACCCATCACTGTCACTTTATTCTTTATTCTTTTAGTGATAGTTTGAATAAAGGAAGGCCCGTCACACATTACGACTGTTGGAGTTCCCATTTGGTCTCTTTCACTTTATTGCTCTTGCTCTCCCGCAATAGCTCTTCTAAGAAAGCTTCGATCCTTCTCACCTTTCAACTGGTATCATAGCATGGAATCATGAGTACTCGAGCTTGGTTCGTGGAGTCTTCAGATTCCTGTTGAATCCCTACATTCATTAAGTCTCCTTCCCAGGCAGCCATGGCTTCTTCCACCTAGGCATGTTCGTATGCTTCTCAACTTGCACCAACCTTGAATAGGCTTGATCTGCCACTAGAGCAGGCTTTTTTGAGTATCATTGGTGCCCTCCATATGCCCCATAACCCTTAGCATAGGCAGCAGCAAACCCAATAGCAAGCTGGCATGTTTGCGCCTGTTTGGGCTGTTGCCTCCCCTGTCAGATTTCCTCCCTCCCAAGCCCCTCTACAACTTGGAAATTGTCCTTGGCACCTTGGCGATAATTGCTGGCCTGTTGAGATATCGAGCTCCACTCGTGATACGCCAGGGTGACCGTTGTGCATTTATGTCACCGACTTGTCAGTTGTAGATGCGGTTGGTACACCGCCCATGAATAATAGCTAGATGACAGCTATCCTTATCTACTCTAGTTCGTGGCTCAGTTAGTATGCCACCTTAGTTAGTTGAGTTTGGTTTGAGACCCATATTTAGGGTTCTTCTATCTCTTTGTACTTGAGTTCTTTTGGCTTACACAACTAAGAAGAGAAAAACTGTTTTCAGCCTCCACCGTTGTGTGTATTCCCCCATTGTGCAAGCAAGAAAGCTACAAGTGAGACTCCTTCCTTCTCTCCCACAATCTTGACATGGCCATCCTGGCATTCATCCTTTGGATTTGAGCTCAGTTTTGATATGTTCAGCTCTTGACTATGGAAACAGGGTAGATTGTTGTTATACTTCCAGGACAACATGTTTTGTTATGCCTATGGCTTGTATTATGCTATGAGGATACTATTATTGTGTCTGGACCTTACATTGATGCTTTGGAGCACTTGTGGGATGCTTTGAGCCATTGATAGCTCATTTTTCACAAGATTTATGGCTGTATATAGTTCTGGACAGCAAGCATTTACAGGGGAGTTTATGCCTAATGCCTACGGATATGGTTTGGGAGCTTCATGATGTACCCATGTATGTGGAGTATGCCACATGTTGCCTTTGCCTTGGATATTGATTTGAGCTTGGATTGAGCATTGTTTAGCTAAATTTTGGACAGTGATTTCAAGCTGTTTATTACAGCATGGCTGATTGTACTTCTCAGTGGGTATTTAATACCTCTTGGATTCGGGCTATATCTTGGCTATATACATTGATGTATTAACTCTCGAGGATCGACATAGAGCTTGGATTTGCTCTTGCATCATTGGTTGAGATTGAGGTCAAGCTTGAGCTCAGAGTTTGAGCTCAGAGCTTGAGCTCACTTCGCATAGCATTTGGATCTCCATTTTTTTAAGTACTTATGGCATATACTTCACTTATGTCTAACTGGTCTTGACATGCTTGGCCTATGCCACTACTACATGCCTGTTATATTGTCTAGAGCTGGATGCTACTGATCCTTGCTTTGGCTTGACCTTTGATTGCTCGGAGCTTACTTTGGCTATTACTTGGCTTGCCAGAGTTACAAGTTTGGATGTACTTGATGTCTATGGATGCTAGGTACGGATGCTATGGAGCCTATATGCTCAGGATGTCTCGCTAATGCTTGATCTTGGATACTTATCACAGGTGCACTCTTACATGCTTTGTTCAAGCCTTTTTGCTTGATATTTACGGATTTTGTGCCAATGGGAGCATCTTTGGATGCTTGACAGGTGGTTTATGCTACTTGAGCATTCAGACACTTGAGACTGGGATCTTCACTTGGATGTTGCATGGTTGATATGTCGTGCTCCTCATAGATGTACTTGGGCTGATTTGGGCTTTGCACTCCCTGAGCATACACCTATTTGTATCAGGTCTTGCCAGTGTTGTATACACTTTGCCTTATTACACAGGGGGTGTGCCAGCTTACTGACAGATTCATTTGATATGCTTGGGTGTTTTCTCGATGTTTGTATGACTGTCACATGCTGATTTATGCGTGCTTGATGCTGGTTATGCTTTGACTGTCAGTGGTTGACTTGATGCATTCATTTTGCCTACAATTTTCTCTCGTTATACCTGGCTATAATTTATTATAACAAGCAGTTATTCATGGATTGACGTGAAATTTTCATGTTGAATCATCCTGGTTTTATGTACTTTTGATGGTACTTGGTAGAAAACATCATTAGCTATCAGTTCATGGTCATTTTGCCTTGGTTTTGGTGGTATTTCGGCTATTTACAGCAGAAAACAGTAAGCAGTTTTGAACTGCACTGTTTTAACTTGCAGTATGGCATCTTGATGGTACGAATTATACCTATTAGAAGAGCCAAGTTTGGCAAGTATTGGTGTAGAAATCACATATAAAACCACTAAGGTTGCATAGAGAGTAGCCCAAAACTATGATTGATGACAAATGGATGGAGCTTGATGAGTGATGCAAGTCCATCCTCATCTTGTCTCTCACTGAACAGGTGCATTACAATGTGGTTGAGGAAGCATAGAGTGCTTGGCAGCCTTGGGAGGCATTACCTTCAATGATGAGGTTACTCCATTGTTTTTACTTGGGACTCTGAGTGAGTCATGGGATGTATTCCGTACTACCTTATGTGCTCCTGCTACTATTTTGAGCTTGCCTGATGTAGAGAGTGCTCTTCTGTAGGAAGAGATCAACCATAAGAACTTGGATGCCTCTCGTGTGTCGCATACTTTGACTACTAGAGGCAGAGATGGTATTGAAAAGAATGACCATGGGTATGGACATGGCAGAGACTCGTAGAAGTCTAGGTCTAAGTCACATGGTAAGTCGCACAGCAAGTCTCATGGGAGAAATGCTAATGTGACATGTCATCATTGCAGCAAGAAGGGTCATATACGCCCATAGTGTCATGAGTTATGCAATAAGAAGCTCAAAGAGAAGGGGAAAGACAAAGTATAAGAAAAGTCCTCTGATCGCAATATTATGCTTGGGAAATCCAACATGAAAATTGAGGAGATAAATGTCATGCAGACTGATGACTACGATGGGGAGTACATACTTGTAACTAGTTCTTGTGATGCTACACCGTTGATTGAGGTTCACTCTATGTATGCGCAGTGCTGGCTTTTCGATTCTGGTGCTTCATTTCATGTTACACTATACCATGAGTGGTTCCATTCCTACCGCACTGTCTCTGGTTTAGTTCGCTTGGGTGATGATAGGTCCCTTGCAATTGTTGGCATTGGGGATGTACGGCTACAGTTCTCTACTGGCAGTACTTTTCTGTTACAGGATGTACGTCATGTACCTATGCTTACACGCAGTCTTATGTCTGCAGGGTAGCTTGATGATGCTGGGTTTCACGTTTCATTTGGGGATTCTGCTTGGAAAATCACACGTGGCGGTAGACTTGTGCTTGCTAGAGATGCCAAGGCTGGCGGCCTCTATCCTCTTATAGTTGATGGGTCCTCTATTGACCATGTTTTTTCAATGGGTTTCATCCCACATGTATCTCTTTGTCATGCCCGTTTGGGCCATATGTCTTTGAAGGGAATGAAAATACTTTCTGGTTGCAATACTTACCGCCCCTTGACTATGCATGTTTTGATTCACGTGAGCATTGTCTTTATAGCAAATAGACTAGGAATATGCATAATAATTCTGGTAGGACACGTATGAGTGAGCCCCTGGCATTGGTACATTCGGATATTTGTGGGCCCATGCCCTGTCAGTCTATGGGTGGTGCAAAGTATTTTGTGATGTTTATTGCTGATTTTTCACGTAAAGTCTGGGCTTATCCCATTAAGCTTAAGTCATATGTCTTGGTTGTGTTTCAAATATGGCTTGCATTGGTTGAGGTATAGGTTGAAATGCCTTAGGACTGACAATGGGGGAGAATATGTGTCACATGCCTTTGAGCAGCTATATGAAGAGAGGGGTATTAAGCATTAGTTGACCGCCCCCTATACCCCACCCCAGAATGGTTTGGTTGAGTGGATGAATAGAACCATCCAGGAGCGTGTACGCAATATGCTTAGCCATACATGTCCACCACAAAGCTTTTGGATTGAGGCAGTTGGTACAAGTGTGCATATCATAAATAGATCACCTTCCAGTGGTTTGGATTTCTAGGTTGTAGAGGAGGTATGGATTGGGAAACCTCCATCTTATGTGCATCTACGTGTCTTTGGATGTGATACATACTGCCATGTGTCCAAGGACAAGCGCAGTAAGCTGGATCTTAAGAGTGTCAAATGCATTTTCCTTGGCTATGGAGATACAGGCGAGATGGGTTACCACCTCTGGGATCTACAGGTGCAAAAAGTCATCCGTAGCCATGATGTAGTCTTACATGAAGATAAGATGCATAGGTAGCCTGAAAAGGTGGTAGAGATACACAAGGTTATATTCCAGGAGGAGCCACATGCTCTTGCATAGCTAGTTGGACAATGTGCAGCAGCAATTGGTACACATGGTCAAGGTGTTGGACAGGATGTTGGACATGCAGCAGAGCCTACAGTGAGACGGTCCACTAGAGATAAACGTCCGCCTAATAGATTTGAGCCCTCGATGCATTATGTCTTGGTTACAGATGCAAGAGAGCCTTTCACCTATGATGAGGCTATACACAGGGGTGATAGTTACTCCTGGGAGAGGGCTATGAATTTTGAGATGGACTCCATACATAAGAAGACTTGGGATTTGCTTGCATTGCTTAAGGGCAAGAAGGCTTTGCCATGAAAATGGATATACAAGCTGAAAAGTATCCCTGGGCACCCAAGCCAACTTATAAGGTAAGACTTGTTGCTAAGGATTTTAAATAGGAGTATGGAGTTGACTTTGATGAAGTCTTTTCTCCTGTGGTCAAGATGACCACCCTACTCTTGGTTTTGGCCTTAGTCACACAGCTTGACTTGGACATGTATCAGATGGATGTCAAGACTGCATTCTTCCATGGGGATTTGCATGATGAGATTTACATGGAGCAGCCTAAGGGCTTTGTAGAACCTAGCAGGGAGCTATGTAGTCAGAGGGATATAGCAGGAGTGTTATGGATCCGTGTCTTTACACGAAGAAAGCCCGTGATGGCTCATTACTTATTTTGATACTTTGTGTGGATGATATGCTAATAGCAAGGAAAGCTCATGATGAGCTGGATGCTCTTAAATCTTAGTTGAAGAAGAGCTTTGAGATGAAGGATTTGGGACAGGCCTCTCACATTCTTAGTATGCGCATTAAGTGCATCAGGCATCAGGGACTACTCTATCTCTCATAGAGGGAATACATCCATAAAGTCCTTGATTGTTTTCGCATGTAGGACGTAGAGCCTATTGGCTGTCCATTACCTCCTTATGTGAAGGTCTCACAGGCCGATTGTCTACAGAAAAATGAGCAAAGGGCTGAGATGGCTAATCTTGATAAAATATGGAGCATGGTTGTAAAAAATATGATGCATAGTTAACAAATAAAGAACATTAATTAAAAAACCTTATATGAGTCAGAAAATAAAGAGACATACATATTCAAACATCTTACCATATAGTGAGTGAAGTGTTGATTACCCCAAGCTTCTATCATTGCTTTTTCAAAAAGGTTCAATTGGTTTTTGAAGTCTTTGAGATCATCATCATTCCACTCAGTTTTATCACAATAAAAGAATACTTTGTCTAGTGTTTCCCAAACATTGGCTTTTCTTTTTTGAGCTTGTCCATTATTAGCATGATCCTTAACTGAATTATATAGGGATTTCCACTATTCTATCTAATAGTTAAGCCACCATTCCTAGAGTTTATCTTACCAAGTCTCCAATGAAAGCCTGGGAACCTTCTAGCCTTCACTCCACCAATAGATGGCTTTTTGGGGACAGAATTGCCATCCTTAGACTTTTTAAGATTTGGTTCAATAACAACATTACCATCATGCAGACAAATTGCAAATAAGATTTTTTTGCTTCTCTCCACTTTTCTATTTATAGGTGCACACTACTTCCTACTTGAGAGAGGGAGACTACAAAACCTTTCTTATTGCCCACAATCCATACCTTTGTGCACTCTTGAGCCTTGGTATATGGATTCTATTTCCAGAGTTTACACTCTTTTAGTTCATTGTACTCTTTCTATTCTTTCCAGTTCTTTGCATTTATAGTAGTTCTATCAGCTCCCCCTCTTTTTGCTTTTGTGCTCCATACCATTTTGACATGGTATCACAGCCCAAATCTCTTAGTTTTGGTGTTGCTTGTTATATTTGAGTATTGTTTCAAGTCTAATTACACATATAGATTTTCATTACAACTCACATTTTGATCTCCTATGTAGTCATCTCTCAATTTGTTAATATGATTCAACTTCTTGAGCCTCAACATTTTTAGCCTAATCTCACCACATTCAAGGGGTAGGATCAACTATGTTGGTTTTTGTGCTTCTATTACTTACACTCCCTTCACATATGTTCCCCTCGATTGTCTAAAATATTCTCTTTCTCCTTGAACTAATGAAATCTTGTGTTGGGGCTTTTCATTCAAAGTGTCTATCTCTTACTTTATCTTCTCTACAAAGCAACTACAACGATTGATCCATGCTATAATACTGATGACAAGCTTAAAGGGCCTATATATCTAGCCTAGAGTGCCATTATGAAAGCTTGGTTTGTGTAGATCTAGCTTTGGTACAAAGACAAAGTATTTTTGGGTTATTATCAATCACAAGTGCAAGATAACTACTCTTCATGAAGATTATTTTTCACAAAGGCATGTGTGGGGTTTTTCTACATTTATGTTATTTCCTATTAACTATTGGCTTCTAGAATGAGTTGGGTGTTGAAATCATATGATTTTCATCTTTGTAGCACTTCGTAGACTATGGCTTTTCATCCCATTTGGGTTTTCCAACACTGTGTGATAAAATATTTCTAAATTCTTTCATGCGCTCTTGCATGTGTGTGTATGAAAACATTTTCAAATGCATGTAACTACTTTCCAATGGCCCGCATCCTTGCAACCTCTTCGTGCCACAATGCAAACATCCCATATGCATCTATGGGCATCACATATTGCCTATAGGAGGATAGAGTGGAAGTGGTATGTGCACCATTACTACACAAGTATGTCCTCAAGGTTTGGCTTCCTTGCAAGCTTGACATGGCTTTCATAAAATTTCCCATGAACTAACTGGTGTTGGCATTAGTGTAAAAAACTATAGACAAAATAAAGGTTTATGTCAAGAAGACTACAAGTTCTATCCTCATATTCTCTCTCTCTCTCTCTCTCTCTCTCTCTCTCTCTCTCTCTCTCTCTCTCTCTCTCTCTCTCTCTCTCTCTCTCTCTCTCTCTCTCTCTCTCTCTCTCTCTCTCTCTCTCTCTCTCTCTCTCTCTCTCTCTCTCTCTCTCTCTCTCTCTCTCTCTCTCTCTCTCTCTCTCTCTCTCTCTCTCTCTCTCTCTCTCATATGAAGGTTAATTATATTAACTACTAGAAACACAAATATAAAATTAGACTACATGACTAACAATACAGGAGCCAGAATAGGACTAAATGTCTAACAAGGAAATGGAAGAAACCACAATATGTGCAAATCATCCCTGGGAAGAATGCCTACATATCACATTGTGCTGATTAGTCAATAGTCCAATAGTAGTCATTGAAGTTAGTTTTCAAGAGGAAATTTCAAGAATTGAGGTTACTGCAAGTAGACCTCAAGCAATCCAATCAATTGCATTTTAATAGTAGGAGATTACAAGACTATTATAGCAGCAAGTTATTAAATTTTCTTTATTTCATAGATTGGCATGATTGTTGGGATATGACAATATGCAAGTAGTGTATGATTGATTGAAGGTTTTTCTAAGTAAAAACACATTAAAATAGATATTCCAAGTCATTGATTAGTAAGCAATTGGTAACTCTCTTTATAGAATTGAGAATCAATGCCTCCAACTAGAGTTCTCAATTTGAGATGGACAAATTCCTCCATGATAAAAAAGGGCCACTCTTACCCATCATCTATTGTCTATAGAGGGATACAATTGCAACCAAGTTTAACATCATTCCTAAGATACTTGCTAGAAATAACAATCTTTTTCATAAGATCATAGTCGGGATAGCTTGTTAGGTTTTTTTTTTCTCTTTTCCATATATAGTAGGCTTGTTGCAAAGGCGTACAATACAATAATAGTATCTCTAAAATCTAATTTTATTTCAGTTACTATAGGTAGAACTAGAGATTTGCATACACTTTGAGAAATGGTATAACAATAGACAATAGTAAAATATAATATCTTATCCAATAGCCAAGGAAAAAATATCTTATTCAATATAATATCTTATTTAGTAGATTAGTAATTGAACAGCCCAAGGACAGCACCTAGTCTGCCAAGAGAGCAGGCCTCATGGTGGCATCTACAATGCCCGTGCCCTCAAAAACCTGCAAGAAACACCATTCCTCTCCACAAGAAACTATGCTCACACACAAGATTTGGGCACACAAGAGATAAGACCATCATCTTCATCCTCACTCTCTCCTTCCATGGAAGAGATAAAACAAGAAAGCACAAGAAGTTGTGCCAATGCAAGAGAGAAAAGAAGATACGTGCAAGTAAGTAGATAAAGGAGAGGAAGAGAAGTTGTAACTCCCCAAACCACCTTTTTCCACAAATTGCATGGCTCTTCATTTCCACCTTTTCATATTCCTTTAAGGGTTCGTTTTACATGAGCATTCTTAGACCTTAGAAATGAGGTCTATGAACATTGAAACATTAAAACCTTTCAACTTTTGCAAACACACACACTACTTCTCATGCTCATGGCTTTACAATACGGACCTACTAAAATACCATGGCAAATTACAAAGAATATTATCAATGATAGTTGCTTGAATTTTCTTTTTGCCGATGTAGACCACATTTTGTGCCTTTTTCTTGCATAAATTTTGGGTTATCATTCCTCCTCTTCCAATCTTGTGAGTGTCCTCGCAAACACTTTGGAAAGACACTTTGCCTTGGAGTAAGCACATCATGTTGATGAAGAAACTACAGCTCTTTACTTCACTTCACTTCAAAATGGACCACTTCAATCGGTACCCATCCAAAAACACCATACTTCTTCACATACTTCCACTTCAAATCTCATCTCTAACTTTTTCTTCGCACCAACATTTGTAAAACCTTCCACTTTGACTTTAAAAAGAGCACAAGGCAAAACCCCCTCCAAAAGAACACAAATCTGTCCACAATCTTTTGCAAAGAAGGAAATGTGAACCACCAACTTGAAGCACATTGTCCACCGATCCATGGGAAAGACCATGGATTAAGTTCCCCGCAAAAGATTGATCTTCTAGCACACCCTCGCAAAAGATCAAACTTGAAGAGCTCCACCCGGAAAAAATTAGTGTATGTTTGCCTTTCATTAGTTGATCTTTAATGTATTGGCTTTTAGTTTTATGGTGTATAGAAGGGTTGAGAAGATAAGGCTATTTTTATATGAGAAATATACATTGAAGAAGGAAAAACTAATAGAAAGAAATTCATTTTCTGGAACGGAGAGGAAAGAATGCAGGAATTGTGGCCGCCATGAGAGTTTTTGCAAGAGGTGAAGGATCATCAAAAGCTTTCCTGATCTGTCACATCATAGACAATAATTATTCCATGTGCACCCTTGTAATAGCTACTTGTTATTGTTCGGAATCACTCCTGACCAATAGTGTCCCAAATCTGAATCTTGATGGCTCTCCAAATATAAATCATCCGCAATTCGAAGAAGTGGGCAAGATTTTCCAACTCGTGGTGTCGGGATCAGAAGAGAGAGACCATTGCTTCGATCTTCTTCTCGCCTACTCCTTCTCCTTGACAGAGAGAGAGATCGATCGATCGATCGATCGATCTAGTTGCTTCTCAAGTACATACAGCTTCTTTTCCTTTTCCTGCTCCGTCTTCATCAGCTTCTTCTTCCTCCGCCATTTTAGTACCGACTTTTACCTTCTTCTTCTTTCTTGTGTGACATATGAGCTGCTAGCCTGGTCGCCATGTCTTATCTCACCGTCCTCATACCCGAGGCTTACCTCAGAGGCAAAATGGCTGCCACCTCTTCTTCTTCCTCCTCCTCTAAACCGCAAGATAAGAAGAAGCCTTCATCGTCACCATCACCAGCTTCTCCTTTGTCGGAGAAAGCCTCCTCCTCCTCTGTTTGCTTATCACAAGAGAGAGCAGTTGCCACATCAAGCCTTCAACTTCTCCACACAGCAAGCTGCAATACACCTTTCTCATTTCCTTCTTGCAAAGCTTGAGAGCATCCATGAGTAGACCCCTGGCAGGATCGCCAAAAATGAACAGCCCAAGGACAACACCTAGTCTACCAAGAGAGCAGGCCTCATGGTGGCATCTACAATGCCTGTGCCCTCAAAAACCTGCAAGAAACACCATTCCTCTCCACAAGAAACTATGCTCACACACAAGATTTGGGCACACAAGAGATAAGACCATCATCTTCATCCTCACTCTCTCCTTCCATGGAAGAGATAAAACAAGAAAGCACAAGAAAGGAAAGAGAGCAAGAGTTGTGCCAATGCAAGAGAGAAAAGAAGATACGTGCAAGTAGGTAGATAAAGGAGAGGAAGAGAAGTTGTAACTCCCCAAACCACCTTTTTCCACAAATTGCATGGCTCTTCATTTCCACCTTTTCATATTCCTTTAAGGGTTCGTTTTACATGAGCATTCTTAGACCTTAGAAATGAGGTCTATGAACATTGAAACATTAAAACCTTTCAACTTTTGCAAACACACACACTACTTCTCATGCTCATGGCTTTACAATACGGACCTACTAAAATACCATGGCAAATTACAAACAATATTATCAATGATAGTTGCTTGAATTTTCTTTTTGCCGATGTAGACCACATTTTGTGCCTTTTTCTTGCATAAATTTTGGGTTATCAGTAATAACGAGCAGCAAGAGTTGCAATCATATAGCAACACAAAAATGTAGCAATATTAGATCCCGAGGGGTTCACTATAGATGTTGTATGGTATCACGTGAGTGTAAGGGAGGGGGGTATTGGGAAGGGGACACTTAAGTGTATACATTAGAGGTAGACCCCTCTTAATTTCCTATATTGAACTTAAATTTAAGGAGGGAATAGAGGGAAAAAAGAAGGGGGGGTGCATTTGATCACCTTTCTCCATAGATTGGTTTCTCCATGGCATACAAGAGACCTTGACAAGTAAGGTTAAAACCCTAAACCCTCACATAGTAGGGTTATTGAACCTAAGGTTACTAACAAAAAAAAACATTAGCAAACTATTAATAAGCATCGACTGTTGTTTCTCCTCCTGCCGCAACTTTGGATCATCGTCCTTTGTAGCTCTAGGTTCTTTTCCTTCATCTGCCAGCTTGAGCATGAGCACTTTAGACTTGCAAAAAGAGAATGCCTCACTTTAGACTTTGTGATATGACCATTTTGATACTTTTAATTTCTTAGGATAATTCCAACTTTTAAAAAGAAAGTTAGTATATGTTCTATGAAGACTTACATTTAAGAAAGGGGATACATAAAAAGTCATACATGTATATATCTTATAAGCTTAAATAGGGGGATATATTAGTCTTACAAGCCTCATAAATAGGAACCAAGTATTTAGGAATTTGGAAATGTTCATAAAGTTTGGAAATTCCTAATGTGATTAATATTTGGACACATGGTCAAATCTTATCCCCTTACTTGAAGGTGAAATTTTCCCTAAATACTATATAAGAAAATCCCTTAAGTCCCACTCTCAAATATGGGGTTAAGATTTAGCCACTTGGTCATATCTTTACTCCTCAATTGAAAGTGGAACTTGGGAGATTCCCAAATTCTCTAATATTGTATTTAGGGGTGTTTTTAGAAGTCCTTGCACGTGAGTAACATGTCTTTTTTATTATGAGTGAATCCCCCGTGTAGTAGAGCTGCAAAGAAGTAGTGGCATTATATCTCCTTATTTTATTCCACTAGAGCTACAAGTTTATAGAATTTCAAAAATTTACAACAACGGTCATAAATGACAACAACTACACTAGATATAATATATTATCAGCCAATAGAGGATAACGATAAATCTAAGCAAGATGGTTTGAAGTCTTCTAGCATAATGTGAAGCAAAAAAAATAGAAATACTAATAATACTATAACTAGGAGATTGCAAAATGTAGTTATCTACAATAGTGAATTAGAGGGCATCTGGTGAACTTATGAGTGGTGGCTTACTAGAATAGTTAGAAAGATTTTGCATTGAGGCTGCAAAAGCATTAAATGAGCTAATTTATGTACATGAGAAAAAATCGTGCCATTTAGAATAAGGACAAGCTTACAAGCCCAATACATACCTTGATCAATTCAATGGTATCAAAACGCTATGCAAGTAAGATCTTGCAAGTGCCTGATGGAGATTGTAGACATATATGGAAGTTGTAGCAAGGGCTCCCCATAAGAGGATGATGAACCAAATTGATGATGGCATAAGTTTTAGCAATTATGATACAAAAATAAAGCATCCATTTCAAAAACTATGAGACAAAAATAGAGCTTTCATATCGAGGAGACAATAACTTGTATCATCGTATGCCTGCACTCACACACACACACACACACACTCTCTCTCTCTCTCTCTCTCTCTCTCTCTCTCTCTCTCTCTCTCTCTCTCTCTCTCTCTCTCTCTCTCTCTCTCTCTCTCTCTCTCTCTCTCTCTCTCTCTCTCTCTCTCTCTCTCTCTCTCTCTCTCTCTCTCTCTCTCTCTCTCTCTCTCTCTCTCTCTCTCTCTCTCTCTCTCTCTCTCTCTCTCTCTCTCTCTCTCTCTCTCTCTCTCTCTCTCTCTCTCAAATGATTAGCTATCACCTCTTGTATCATTATTCTCCTCCTCCTCCTTCAAACCCTACTCCTGCTCTAACATGCAGCCTAGCTTGGGTGATTTTTGTAGATGAAGCATACGAAGAGTGTCGATTAGGAGGCAAACATTGCAGGTAGGACTATGCTTTGGTAGGGCACTTGAGTTAAAAGTCTCGCATAAAAAAATAAGAAGTTATATATTATAGTTCTAATTTTTAGAATCTTTTACATCAAATATTAGCCCAAGTCTTTTGAAAAACCTCAAAATTTTGCCTTTGGGCTATTTTTCACCCCAAATTTTTACCCTATCTCTCTTCCACAAGATAGAAGCAAGAAAGCAAGAGCTAAAAGTTAGCACGCACAAGAATAGCTTGTTCCATTCTTTCTCATTCTCTCTATACAAATTTTTAGGGTTAGGGTTTTCCTATCCCTCTTGGACATTCCAACCCTCTTTTTGGCCAAGCGACCAGTCAACCCTCTTTTTGGTCAAGCGAAGGCATGCACCTAGAACTATTGCTTTACATGCCTTTAAGTCAAGTTATATACATATGTCAATAGAATTTACATGGGAGGGAGCCAAACTCTCTTTACATCCTTAAATATAATGATAGAACTCAAACACTCAAAAAAATTGTGATCCTTCCAAGCTCTTCCTTTCTTCATGCCTTCGCATTGCTAACATTTTACCCCCTCCTAATCGAGTGCCAATCCCATGGCACTCATGTCATAGGAATAGAGTGTAAATAGTAGGGATAGCTGGGTTAGTTGATGAAGACCTTTTAGATGAGATGGATCTTTCACGATGCTAGAGAGAGGTGGAGTTGGTGATGATGAAGAAGGGAATGATTTCCGGGTGTAGGAGGTTGTAGAAAGCAAAAGATATTGGCCATCGATCTTGATGGTTTTAGATGCACCTAGTACTTGTCATGTAGTCGTTCTCTCTTTGAGAGGTATGTCTACCTATCTTTGTAGTGTGGGTGTGCATGTTATGTAGACCTCCTTGACCTATTCCATGCCTTCCAATATGCTTTGGTTGTTCCAAGCTAGGCCTTGAGTTTTGTAGGATCATCACTTTATCGAGTGTAGCTTTTGAGTGTTGCTTCCTTATAGATCCCTTGATGATTATAGGATGAATCTATAAGCACCCAATTTGACCTTGCTTTGGAATTCCCCATATAAAGTAGATTCTATGTAATGGATAGTTTTATCATTACTGATTTCTACAATATTTGTGCTTCCTCTTCTACTAAATCTATTCCTTGGGTCAACTTGGTGGCCATTGTCCTTTGCAATTCCTCATAGGTGACCTTCCATTATTCTTTCTCCTACAAGTGATGGTCTTGCTCTCTTTCTTGAAGTTGTACCTTTGTCTTCTCTTTTGAGAGAACTTGACTTGGAGTGTTGTTAATTGATGGTTTATATCAACTATTTGGCTGCTCATTTTGTTTATATCTACTAAGTTTTCCCTTAGTTTCATCCTACTTTCCTAGATTTATGTGACCTTTGTTTGTAGGATGTATGTCTTTTTCTTGAAATTTCTATTGTAAGTCATCCTTTATGGCCACATCCTTTTTGCTAAGTTTCTCAACCTATTCTTGCAAAGAGTTCTTCTCTTGCAATTGTTTTTGGAATTCTTCCCTTAATAGTGCCTCTTTGTTAATGAGCTCTTCTATTTTCTCCTACAAGACATTCTCCTTCTCTTGTAGTTGCTTTTGAAATTCTAACTTTTGTTTCTCCATCTAAATAATGAGAGTCTTGTAGTTCTCTTGAGTCTCTTCTAGTTTTTCTTAGGCCTTCTATTTTTTTTAAAAGTGCTATTGCCCTACTCTCCTTGCATTATTCACATATTTTTTCCAATGCCTCCAGTTATCGGTGGGCCATTGCACCTTGTTGCTTGGGTTGGCTTTGAGTACTCTCAGCTTGTTGTTACTTTTCCTAAAATGTTTGTAACGTGTCCCCATGTACGCTTGTAGGACACATCTTAGCAGCCCATCGAGAAGAGAGTCTAGAAAGTGCCGCCCAGCACTCACAAGGGATGTCACGCGGTTTGCGATCAAGGTCTTCCCGAGTCCACCACAAAGTGGAAGCATCTGGTCATTCCCACTTAGGATCAACCTGAATCAGGGTTTTCCTAATAGTCAAGTTTCTAGGAAGTAGCTAGCGTCGAGCCCCCGACAAACCACATTGCGCAAAAACATCAGGGTCGAAGCAGATTTATACTGCACTTGGTTCAAGGAGAATGGGAAACAAGAGGGATGCGAAGCTCGACCTCCCTGCCCATAAGACGTAGTCCCATTTCGTCCCCCTAAAACAGCATAAATCGGGACTCTAACCTTATTGATTCTAGGTCATTGCTACTTCGCTATCAATTCCTTCGAGGAAAGTTCCCAGCTAACCGGGACCGCCCTTCCATAGGATGGACCCAGATCCACGTCCACCGCTCTTTCCTCAGGTTGCTTAATTATCTAATTACCTACCACATTTAGTTGACATGCAAAAACAACTTCCCTAATTAACCAATAAAACGTTGGTTCCTTTACGTAACTTAGGCATTGACATAGAAAAAAAATGTCAAGTAAGTTTCTTTTTCAACATTTGATCTTTACTTATCATAGTCTTTGGAATACATCAAATATCCTGCCCAAAGGCTATCCCAGCAATCCTCAGGGATCACTACTCCAAGTTCCACCCATTGACTAGTATACGGGCCTCGAGATCCCATCTCGAGTCACGTCGGCCTCTTATGCAGGATCCGAAGGCAAGGAATTTACGGCCAGAGCCTCCCCTGGCACCCAAGCATCCTCTTGCTCCAAGCAGCACCCACGGAGAGACCTCTCGCGGCGGCAGGTTTCGTCCACATACCCAGCACGGCCAACAACCCCTTTGGATAGGGTCAGGCAGACAATCGGAGGTAATTGAAACTGCCTCTCCCTCCAGGCTTTTAACCTGAAGCATTAGTTGTTTTTCTTGAATTAGTTCCTTGAGCAAAGAAGTACAAGCAGTGTACCTAAGTGTACAATCACGAGCATTCTAATGGTCATTCGCAAGGCCAACTGCTAAGGTGTGATTCCTTTTCCTCGAATACTCCCAGCATTCGATCCTAGATCATTCGCGACTTGACAAGATCCCAAAGGTTTAGCAAGCTGGGTTGCTTGTTTACCCTTTTTTCTTGAGTTAGGGTTTATAGCGTATTGACCCCAAATTGTCACTACCTTAGGTTTCCTTATAGTATAGTCAAATAGATCATGGACAACCCCGTCATCCTAACTTGGTTGGTCAATTGCTTTCTTGGCAATTCACAACTGCCTTAGCTTGACAAATCAGTCTCCAAGGAAGAGTGTTGTAGCAGGACGACTACTCAATTCCTAGAGAATTAGACTTGTAATTAAAACTTGCCAAACTTGGTCTAAGGTGTAGCAGTACTATCTTGTGACAAGAGCATATGACCTTGCAAGCTTGTTGCCTGAGATAGGTGTCAGTACCTAACTTGAGGGGTTATATCTCTCATCATATGGTATTTCTTGATCAAGAATACCTTTAATCAAGATATAGGGTTTGGGAGTCCTATTGACGCCAATCCAAAACTCTGACCCTACTAGGTTGATAAACGTTTTGTCCCTAGGGTCCCTAAATTCCTTGAGGAAGTCTAGCATTTGGTCATCCGATCCTTAGGGTGAGAACCCTAGATCATTCTTGCACGGGCGTTTAGATAACCCTAACATTTCGTGAATGTGGATTGAGAACTTTAAAGATCAAAAATATTAAATCGGCATCCTAAATGCGATACTAAGAAGAATTTTAACATAACTTAACCTAACCTAGCACATTGAGGCGATCGTCACACGCTAACTATTCACGCCTTTATAAATCTCATGTGAGTTACTCAATTACATGCGATTTACTTAATTGATCTAACCATCTTACGAATAAAGATGATCCTTCCTTTAGAGATGCAAATACTTCCCTCTAAAATTTGCAAGAACTTTCCTTAAAAGATGAAAGTAACTACAAGATGCATGAGATGTATCATTCCATGCGAATATGCAATTTCAAGGCCATAGGCCTTTTGCCTTTATGCAACTATAGGATCTAGAATGATCTTTCTTTTCCTTGCCCTATACGATATTGATTTACATTCAAAACTATTTCTTATAAACCCTATGTTTATGCATCGAATTCAAAGCTTTTGTATTTTTAATGAAGATGCATCCTTTCCCAATTGTGAATTTTTTATAAAAGAACTCTATGCATGGATGCATCATTCTTTCATGAGCAAATGCCAATGAATTTTGCCAGCTGAATTTTTGGCTTACCAGCCTCTCCTTGAGTTGTAAATAGTTCCCCTTCAGAATTTTGAAAGGAGACTTGGCCCTTTCCACAGTGAATGTGGGCATCATTGGGTATTAGCAAATCCATTCCAATCAAACATTCGTGGACACCTAGGTTCATTACCCTGAATCTGATCGAAGTCGACTTTCCACCCAGTAGGAATTTCACCTGAGCAGTTTGCCTAGTACAAGAGACCTCTCGACCATTTATTAAATCCACAAGTAAGGGAGGTGCATCTATTGTGGCTATCCCGAATCTTTTTGCACAGACTGAAGAAATGAAGGAATGTGTATTGCCACAATCAATCAAGGTTTTGAAGCTTTTACCTTGATAATCCGATGGAGTTTGAATCACCGATTCAGGCCTTTCTTGTGAAGAGTGGCATGAACCGTTGCCCTCTCAATGTCAGCTTCCATGGATGGATTTTCTTCATCACCCAGCTCCTTGTTGGCAACACTGGAGGTTCTCCCTCTGGCCATGATGGTGGCTCCTTGGCCATGGACGGTTCCTTGGAATGGCCCTTGGCGTTGTCCTCTGCTAATCTTGGGACACTGCCTTTTGAAGTGCCCAGGCTTGTTGCAATGGAAGCAATGGAGATTGCAGCCATTACCTTGCGTAGGAACAAAGCTGTTGACAGCGTTGGTCCTAGCTTTCTTCCTTGGTCCCTGATTTTGGCCCTGCGCTCTCTTAGTCTGAGACCTATACATTCCCTTGTTTTGATCCTTGTAAGACCAAGTCATGTTATTCCTTGGCTTAGTCTGCACCTCCTGTATTATTGGTCTAGCTCGAATAAGTGCATCTTGTAGGTTCGTTGGGCGCATTGATTCCAAGCGGGTGTTTATGGGTGGATTTAACCCAGCACAAAACTTTGACACCTGTTGTGTCATATCCATTTGTGACACGTACTTTAAGAGAGAGAAGAACTTTGAATAATATGCATCAAGGGATAGTCCAAGATGCTTCAGTTCATAGAATTCGTTCATCTTCTGTGTGCGTAGACAGGTGGCAGATATCTCCCTCGCACAGCTTTTTTAAGCTTCTCCCAAGTGACTGATCCTTCCAAGATCCCTTGGTCTCTGCACCATTGTTTCCACCAAATTCTTGCTTCGCCGGTAAGCTTCAGTTTGGCGAGCATAGCTTGGTTAGCGGGTGCAGTTCCTGCTACCTCAAAATAGTCCTCCATGGACTCGATCCAGACCTCGGCATCAGTTTGGACAATCCTTCCCTTACCATCGAATTCAAGTGGCTTGATTTGTTTGAGAAGGAACTTCTTCTCTTGAATTACAGCTGTACTTAGTGCAAGGGTCGGACTAGGAATTTGCACTTGGGGTTGCGCCTGGGCAATAAGATTCTTTATGTTAAAAACTTACCAAACGTTTCTTACATTACATTAATATGCCCAATAGAGCTTTTAGCCAAGTGACCTATTCACTTAATTCCTTTACCAACACTTACAGCCACAACAGACAATGATAAAAATCTTATTCATTCAAGAGGGCATAGCTCTTTTGAGTATATTTATTTTGGGAAAGTAGAACAAGCTAATTGGCACATGAGTTTGGGGAAAATAGGGTTGTGTTACATTCGACTATGGGGACTGAGTAATAATATGAAGAGGGGTCATGGATTTTTAGGAATCGATAGGTCATAGGAAGCTTGGGGTATCCCTTCCTTTGATACCCCTTCTTCTCATAACGTCCCAGCACCTTGATTCTGTTAGCAGGGATCACTCGAGTCACTTCTTCATACACATACTTGTTTTGCTTGACTTTTCGACCGTCGACATACAGGGTTGCGTTTGCATGATCCTCGACAAAGATGAACAGCTTCACGATCTTTAAATCCTCCATCCACTTGATTCTCTTCAAGTTGGTCTAAAGGTATGTAAGTCAGTGGGCTGCTATGTAGTATATTCATGATTCACCCGTCCATCTCCGTTCCACGTATAGGGGTGAAGGATTGTAGATGCGGTATAGAATATTCATCATGCCTAGCCTTCGTTAATCCGAAGCACACATTGCAGTCATAAACATAACCTGAAACACCAAGAATTTATTCCAATGCTTCGCAACTTTGCAGCCCAACATCCATAAGTAAGTAAGGAAATGTTCTTAATAGCAACATTGCTCTACCTCCCCCCATTAAGTTCCCTTATAAATATTAGATCCTGTTGGTTTGCTCTGATACCAACTGTAACGTGTCCCCCTATCAGCTTGTAGGACACGTCTTAGCAGCCCATAGGGAAGCGAGTCTAGAAAGCGCCGCCCGGAACTCACAAGGGATGTCATGGGGTTTGCAGTCAAGGTATTCCCGAGTCCGCCACGAAGCAGAAGTATCTGGCCGTTCCCACTTAGGATCAACCTAAATCAAGGTTTTCCTAATAGTCAAGTTTCTAGGAAGTAGCTAGTGTCGAGCCCCCGACAAACCACTTTGCACAGAAACATCAAGATCGAAGCGGCACTTTGTTCAAGGAGAATGGGAAACGAGAGGGATGCAAAGCTCGATCTCTATACCCTAAGACATAGTCCCATTCCGTTCCCCTAGAACAGCATAAATCGAGACTCTAACTCTATTGATTCTAGGTCATCGCTACTTCGCTATCAATTCCTTCGAGGAAAGTTTCCGGCTAACCGAGACCACCCTTCGTAGGACGGACCTAGAGCCATGTCCACCACACTTTCCTCAGGTTGCTTAGTTATCTAATTACCTACTACATTTAGTTTGACATGCAAAAATAGCTTCCTTAATTAACCAATTAAACACTGGTTCCTTCACGTAACTTAATTAAACACTGGTTCCTTCACGTAACTTAGACACTGACATAGAAAAACAATGTCAAGCAAGTTCCTTTTTCAACATTTGATATTTCTTTATCATAGTCTTTGGAATACATCAAATATCCTGCCCGAAGGCTATCCTAGCAATCCTCAGGGATCACTACTCCAAGTTCTGCCCTTTGATTAGTATACGGGCCTCAAGATCCCATCAGGAGTCACGTCGGCCTCTTGTGCAGGATCCGGATCAAGGAATTTATGGCCAGAGCCTCCCCTGGCACCCAAGCGTCCTCCTGCTCCAAGCAGCACCCACAGAGAGGCCCGGCGGGTTCAGTCCACGTACCTGGCTCAACCAATAACCCCCTTGGATAGGGTCAGGCAGACAGTCAGAGGTAACTGAAACTGTCTGTCCCTCCAGGCTTTTAATCTGAAGCATTAGTTGTTTTTCTTGAATTAGTTCCTTGAGCAAAGAAGTACAATCAGTGCACCTAAGTGTACAATCATGAGCATTCCAATGGTCATTCGTATGGCTAACTACTAAGGTGTGATTCATTTTCCCCAAATACTCTTAGCATTCGATCCTGGATCATTCGCGACTTCGCAAGATCCCAAAGGTTTAGCAAGCTGGGTTGCTTGTTTACCCTTTTTCCTTGGGTTAGGGTTTATACCTTATTCACACCAAATTGTCACTACCTTACGTTTCTTTATACTATAGTCAAATAGATCCTAGACAATCCCATCGTCCTAACTTGGTTGGTCAATTGCTTTCTTGGCAATTCACAACTACCCGAGCTTGACAAATCAGTCTCCAAGGAAGAGTGTTGTAGCAGGATGACTACTCAATTCCTAGAGAATTAGACTTGTAATTAGAACTCGCCAAACTTGGTCTAAGATGTAGCAGTACTATCTTGTGAGAAGAGCATATGACCTTGTAGGCTTGTAGCCCGAGATAGGTGTCAGTACCTAACTTAAGGGGTTATATCTCTCATCATACGGTATTTCTTGATTAAGAATACCTTTAATCAAGATATAGGGTTTGGGAGTCCTATTGACCCCAATCCAAAACCCTGACCCTACTAGGTTGATAAACATTTTGGCTCTAGGGTCCCTAAATTCCTTGAGGAAGTCTAGCATTTGGTCATCTGATCCTTAGGGTGAGAATCCTAGATCATTCTTGCACAATCATTTAGATAACCCTTACATTTCGTGAATGTGGATTGAGAACTTTTAAGATCGAAAATATTAAATCGGCATCCTAAGTGCGATACTAAGCAGAATTTTAACATAACTTAACCTAACCTAGCACGTTGAGGTGATCGTTGCACGCTAACTATTCATGCCTTTATGAATCTCATGTGAGTTACTCAATTACATGCAATTTACTTAATTGATCTAACCATCTTATGAATAAAGATGATCCTTCCTTTAGAGATGCAAATACTTCCCTCTAAAATTTGCAAGAACTTTCCTTAAAAGATGAAAGTAACTGCAAGATGCATGAGATGTATCATTCCATGTGAATATGTAATTTTAAGACCATAGGCATTTTTCCTTTATGCAACTATAGGATCTAGAATGATCTTTCTTTTCCTTGCCCTATACGATATTGATTTACATTAAGAACTATTTCTTATAAACCCTACGTTTACGCATCGAATTCAAAGCTTTTGTATTTTTAATGAAGATGCATCATTTTCCAATTGCAAAATTTTGATAAAGGAACTCTATGCATGGATGCATGCATCATTATTTCATGAGCAGATGCCAATGAATGCATCATTGATTTAATCCTTCCTTTATCACTTAGCTCAACCTAAAATGTAACTATCATTGCATGCGAATTGCATACTATATGTTTTTTTTTTTGTCAAAGTTCATAATCCTTTTCTTTTCATTGTAACTATTTAGTCATCATTAAATGACCCTCTACAATCATTCTATATATGAGTCACAACCGGGTATTTATTACATAAGTGCATCATGTGCTATATGCCCTATCCTTTGCGTGATGCAACAAGGACGCCTTTGCACAATTGCATCTTTTATCTTATGCATCATATGTTCAAAAATGCGACTACCCTTGACCATGGAAGTGCAAGCAATGCAAGTACCTCGTCATGCAACTGAACTTTTTAAATCGAAACAAGTATATAAATTTTCCAATGCATTTAAGTTTCTCTATGAGAATTAAAACATTCTTTATGCATCCTTTCCATGCGAGGATATTTTTCGGAACTTAGGCATTTAATATTGGGGCGTTGTCCACTCTCGTGCTTTGGGTGGAAGCTCCCGCATGTGCTCCTCTTGATTTTTGCTTTGGATCCATTGACGAAATTAATATTGACTCAGCAAACTCTCCCTTGTCTCCCTACGATTTTGAAATTACTACTGCCCGAGATCTCCTTCACAGCACAGGAAATAGGCCTTTCAAGACACGGTCTATGAAACCCCCAAAACCATGGGTGAACTTGGTTTAATGGAGCTTCAATAGAAGCTTCTCAAGCTTCTGTCTTATCAGAGAAGACGTGAGAAGATGTGATGGAGATGACGAATGGGATGATGATGGTGAGGATGATGATGAAGAATATGAGGGTGACGGCAGCAACCTGACGGCGTGGGTGGCAGTTTGGCAGCATGGGCGGCAGCTGACGGTGCTGGTGACAGTTCGACGACGTGGCAGCAGGTCTAAACAATTCCCCCTTGAAGTTTGGGAGGGGGGTCATATAAGGTGGAGGTGGGGGGGCGTGAGGATGGCCACACATGTGGCAGTCGCATGCTCTCCTCCCCATGCCCCTCCACAAGCTCCTACACTCTCTCTCTTCCCGCCATGCAACGGGAGAAGAAGAGGGAGTTTATAAAAAAAAAATTTGCAATTATTCATTATCCTTTTCCTTGGAGGGGAGTTCCTGCGGTGACTTGTGGCTTATAAACACACGGTTCCTTATGCACAATGCGGGGGATGATTTTGTTATTACACGAGGATGGAGCACTTAGGCCAAAGTTTTTTTGTTGCGGGAGATTACTTCAACTGCTTTTGCGCGGGATCTAGGGTCTTATAATATTTTGTTGTAGAAATATTACAATGTTGCAATGATGATCTCAACTATAGGTCTAGCATTGACTAGCTCTACAATCGGTGCTTGCAACTGTTGTAGCTCCATTTGGCTCTGTAGGTTGAGTAGAAGATTCAAGTTGATTGGTGCAAGATCTTCTACTTTCTCCTTTCCTTTTATGGATTTTCCCTCTCCTTTTTCTATCAAGATATCACCCAATTGCTTCCACAAGGACTCTTAAAAAAAGGAGAGGGAAACTCCATAAATAATGTAAGTGCCTCAACAACATTAGGATAGAAATAATGTTGGGTCACTTACACCAATTTTTCCATTGTTGAGGCACTTACACCAATTTTTGAGCTTTCATGTACCTTCCACACTGTGCTTTTGTACCCAGGGTTTTCTCCACCACCTCCAAAGTGAGCTCAATTATGGATTCTTGGGTCACCCATTGCTCCCCATTTTGGATATTGAACTTGAGTTTAAAGGCCTTCCATTTTGGTTAGTAGTAGAATATGGTAGTTTCACAAAAGGGAAAGTGGATGTGGCTAGCCATTGCTCTAAGGTAAGTTCCTAGTTCACATTTTGATATTAGTTCTTAGAGTGAAAATGACTCACCAGTTTCTTGATACTACCTCTAGTTTGAAATTGGATGTAGCCCACTTCATACATGTTTACACCTATTCCAAAATTGGCAATGAAGATGGTATTATCCTTGTTAAGGTTGTCTTTGACAAGGACATGCTTGTTCCCTATTCATGGTTGTTCCACATCTTGCAAGGTTAAATGAGTTCTTCAACAATGCTTGAAATATCATTTCCTATTTGAAGTTCTTCAAAAATTCAACTTCCCAATTATATTGATATTTGGTCACCATTGCAAGACAAATTTTAGAATTCTTACCCATTGTCTTACCATCATTACAATAAATTATTACTTGGTTGGGAGGCTTAGCTTGGGCTTGACAAATTGCTTTGTTTGGTCGAGAACTTGATCTCTAGAAGTTGCAAAGATTTTGAGATCTTCGTATCTTTGGTTTCCCTTCCCCTTCTACAAAGTAGGAGCAAGCTTCCCAACTTGGAAAAGAAGGTCACAATGTGTGTGGAATATTTTTATTTTGTAAGATGTATAGTTTTATTATTATGTAAATTGAAGAATGATTTATTTGTGGATAATGGGAGAAGGGTCTAGAATCCACTAGTCATAAAAGTTAAGATTGTACTTGAAGTTGACAAGAGCATCCAGGTTAGCTGGGTGGACAAGTAACTCACAAAGATATGATGTGAGGTCATCCAAGAGTGAAGGCCCATTGAATCGACTAGTAACGTGGAGCTCTTCCTTGATTAGTAGCTTGTCAAGGATTGGATGATGAATCCGCTTCTTAGGAGGTGTTGTCACATTGGATTTGATGATTGCCCATAGTGAAGAGATCTCATTGTATGCTGGGTCATATTTTAGGAAGCTGACAATCTTTCTGTGTTCGGTGGTAGTGACCACTTTGCTTCCTAGTGTGGCAGCCTCATGGTGAAGTTGGTACCATTTGTTCAAGAAGTAAGTGATTGAGTTGAGGAGTTGCTTTAAGCTATCGATGATGCATGAGTCTTTGAGGATCATAATTGGTAGATAATAAGGAAGGATTTAGCATGCTTCTATTGAGAACTGAGCATCAACATGTTAGTGTAATCCAATCCTAAATCTATCTTTGGTAAATGTGTCAAACATAAAGTCTAATTGCAAAATGCAATCAAGAGTGGGCTTGTTAGCACGTGTAGGGAAAAATCTTCAGCCATCTTGTAAATAGAGCGGCATTATCATAGCACTCTCTAGGCAATTGGTGGAGTAAGCCTATACTTGCTCATCTGATGGGGGGGAGTTTGCAGACATCAGCAAGGATCTTTTTCTTTGATAGTAGATCGGTCGTCATTGCTTGAGTATGCAATGAGGTCCTCAAGGATCATAGTGGATTTATTAGAAATGGGGTGAAAAGGTGAGATAGAGACAATATTGAGAATAGAGGTCAAGAAAAAGCCCTAATCCTAATCATGAGTTTGGCACACTAGCTCAACACACAATGGGGAGTTGGTAGTTATGGTGACTATAGTTGTTGTGGATGTAGTTAGAGTTGCTAGTTTATGGGAGATTGTGGAAAGTTTGGGTAGCAAAGTTGGCATGTGCCTTCATAATACCTTTGTGCTCTTAGTAGTTTTTTTGGAATCTAATGTGATGTGATGAGCCATGTGTGATGAGGCCACTAGTATGGTTGCCTTTGCTCATGTTTCTGAGGTGCACATTGTGGAGCACTACAACAGAATGAGACTTTAGGTTTCTGCTATCTTAGGGATTGAATGCTAATAGGGGGCCTCTTATGGGCTTGGTTTGGCCTAACAAGGGTAGGGTTGCCAAAGGTGGCCTAGGATAATGTCACAAATCGCGTGGTGGGGGGACTTGCTCAAGATGCTGCACCGAACACACACACAAAATGCACAAGGAGAAGCTCACTCAAGAGACAAGAAGAGAGATGGAGGCCAAAACATTTTCTTACTGGTTTCTTCTTCTTCTTCCACACACTTTACAATGTACACAAAGTATAGATAAGATACAACATAAAGGAAAGTGGCCTACTAAGTCAAATAATGCATAACTGACTACACTAGTCAACTAGCACTATAACTATGCCAGCTGTAAATAGGTGTAACAACCTGAATATAATAAGTAATAATAATGACCACCGACATGCTAAGTGTAGACGTGTGGACCCATCTAACCAGGTGGTCCATCATTAATGTCCGCATGTGTTGAGCTTGTCATCTCAACACTCCCCCTCAAGCTCAACTGCATCTCTGCAACTCCAAGTAAGCTTCGAAACTTTTGAAGCTTCTCTATACCCAATGCCTTCATGAAGATGTCAGCTATCTAATCCTGTGTGCTGATATACACCAAGTCAATCTCACCTGCTAGTACCTTCTCTCTCACAAAGTGGTAGTGTACCTCAATATGTTTTGTCTTGGCATGGAACACAGGGTTTCTAGCCAACTGTATACTGCTCATGTTGTCACAATAAATGACAACTGGACCTTCCACCTACACATCTAAATCAGCCAATAACTTTTGCAGCCATACTACCTCACATGCTGCAACAGCAGCACCTCTATACTCAGCCTCTGTACTCGACAAAGCAACTGTAGATTGCTTTTTGCTGCTCCAAGTAACTGCTGCACTACCAAGAGAGAACATGTATCCGCTGGTAGATCTTCTATCAGACATACTACCAGCCCAATCTGCATCTATGTATCCAAACACATGTACATCTGTACCTGCCTTACAAAAAAGTCCATAATGTAATGTGGACTTCACATATCTCAATATGCGTCTGACTGCATCCAAATGTGGCTTTCTAGGTACTTTCATAAACTGACTCATAAGACCAACACCGTAGCTCAAGTCTGGCCTTGTAATGGTCATGTAGATCAAACTCCCCACTATCCTCCTGAACATAGTAGGGTCTTCTATCTCATCCCCAACATCAGCACTCAACTTTACATTCTACTCCAACAGGACTGAAAGTGGTTTGCATGCTGTCATACCATACTTGGACAACATTTCCAAGCCATACTGTCTTTGGGACATCCATATACCATCATCACATCTTATCACCTCAATACCAAGGAAGTACCTTAGCTCACCTAAATCCTTCATCTCAAACTTCTTCTTCAAAAAGTCCTTGACTTCAGCAATCCCATTATCACTATCACCTGTAATAATCAAGTCATCCACATAGATGACTATGATGACCAAACCTGCATCTCCCTTTCTCACATAAAGTGAGTGATCAGCATCAGAAACATAAAAACCAATATTGACAAGATACTCTCTGATCTTGTCAGACCATGCTCTAGGTGCTTGCTTGAGCCCATAGAGCGCCTTCTTCAACCTGCACACATATGTGGGATACTCTAAATCTTCATAACCTGCTGGCTAATCCATATACACTTATTCCTGCAAATCACCATGCAAAAAGGAATTCTTCACATCCATTTGCTGCAACCTCCAACCTTTGGCTGCTACCAAAGCAATCACACATCTGACAGTTGCCATCCTAGCAATTGGACTGAAAGTTTCTTCATAATCTATGCCATATGTATGGGCATAGCCTTTTGCAACTAGCCTAGCTTTGTACCTACTAATAGAACCATCTGCATTGTGCTTAATCTTATAAACCCACTTACATCCAATAGCTTTCTTGCCCTTTGGCAATGATACTAGATCCCAAGTCTTATTGGCCTCTAATGCAGCCATCTCCTCATCCATTGCTGCATCCCAATGAGTATGACCAACAACATCCTCAAAGCAAGTGGGCTCAACATCCTCAACTAGTTTCACCATATAAGCATAATGGTGAGCTTCATAACCTTCAAAACCAAATCTTTTAACAAGGTATCTGACCTTGCTAGATCTGTGTACCACCGGATCACTCAATGGAGCCTTTACATTACTATGAGCTCTCTATACACCTGGTGTCCTGACAGAAGGAATACCAAGCTCATCATCCAAGCTCTTTGAGCCACTGGAGTCTCCATCAAGAATTGCATCAATTCCATCTGACACTTTATTCTTTCCTTTATCTTTACTTGTAGTGCTACTAGATGCACCTGAAGCAGACCAAGGACTACCAGATGATATCTCTGGTCCACTAAGAGTCCATGATTCTTGCTTTTCAGCCTGCACATGAGTGTCATGATCTTCATTATCATCGAGCGCATCACCACTAGATGCATACCAACTGCTCATTTCATCAAAGATGACATCCCTGCTCACTTTGAACTTACATGTGACAAGGTTATAACAGTGATACCCTTTCTGCTCTAAAGAGTATCCAATAAAGACACATTTTTCTACCTTTCGATCAAGCTTCTTCCGTAGCTCATCTGGCACATGAATATATGCAACACAGCCAAATACATTCAAGTGTGATACATCAAGCTTCTTGCTAGTAAATCATTCTTCAGGAGTCATCCCATGAACTACAGTTGTGGGAGTTCTATTCATAATATAGACAGCAGTATAGACAGCCTCAGACCAAAAATGTTTGGGCATATTCTTTTCAGTGATTAATGCCCGTGCAACTTCTGCAATATGCCTGTTTTTTCTTTCTGCAACACCATTTTGCTGTGGGGTATACCTGCATGTGAACTGTCTCTTTATCCCATGAGACCTCAGAAAATCACTGAACTCATTTGAGAGGTACCCCCCTCCATCTGACCTCAAGCACTTTACTTTCAAGCATGTTTCTCTTTCAACTGCATCTTTGAAAGTTCTAAAGTGCTCAAATGCTTCACTCTTTTCCTTTATAAAATATACCCACAGCTTTTTAGAACAATCATCAATGAATGTGACAAAGTATGAACTGCCTCTAAGAGATACATTTTGTGTAGGCCCCCAAATATCTGTATGCACAATATCAAGGATATTTCTGCATACATCTCTGTCATGTGAAAGGGTTGTCTTGCCTACTTACCAAACTAACATGCTTCGCATACCTTATGAAATTCTGCAACTCTAAATGTAGGCAAACCTGTAACCAACCCTTTGGACTGCATTAATTTCAGCCTTTTGTACATTTGCATGTCCAATGCGTTTGTGCCAAATTTTAATATATGCAACAACACCTTTTCCTTTAGTATACATAGCAGCTTCATAGTATGAATTCCAGCATCTAGAGTAAACATACGTCCAACTCTACTTCCCTTTGCAACCAACCTACACTTGTCATTAAAGTCTTCTACAAAGCATCCCTTTGCATTAAATCTGACTTCAGCCCTTGCTCTACCATCTGACCAACTGACACCAAGTTCTTTGTAATAGATGACACATGTAATACATCTGAAAGACTCTTTGTCTTACCATCATGCAAGGACAAGGGAACTTTTCCAATGTGTGAAATTGGGTGGCATGAATCATCACCCGTCTGCACATAACCTGTATTTTGCAAATCCTGCATCTCTCCAAACCATTCTGCATGGCTGGTCATATGATTGGATGCACCTAAATCAATACACCAAACATCATCATGTGCTCCCTTTCCTGTAACAGCATTCAGCATATGCTGCATAACAAACAGACATTCATTTTTGTCTTCATTCTGTCGTGAAGATGATGCATAGTTTCCTTACTGTAACTTACCACTGTGAATATCATCTTTCTTAGCATAACATTGGGCTGCAATATGACATGTTTTGCCACAGCAGTGACACACAATACCAGAGTTGTTAGAACCTCTGTTTTGCCATCCACCTCTTCCTCTAAAGCTCCCCTTGCCTCTAAAGTTACCACGACCTCTTGAAACCTACATATCGCCAAATTACTGATTCAATCTGTTTTGCTGGTTGTCACTACTACGTCCTGTACCACGGCCTCTTGAAGAGAACCTGCCATGTCCCCTTCCTAAACTGGAGTAGAAAGCTTGGACTTGTTCACCACTTCTTTCAGATGTCTCACTCTGCATGTTGATCTCTTCAGTGAGGTCATAAGGGAGACCAACTCATCGAAATATGGAAATGGCTTTCTGACATATACGGAAGTTACAACAGACTTCCAAGCCTTTTCATTGTTAAGTCCACCCAAGGTAGACGACACCAAATCATCATCATCGGGCATTGCATCAATTGTTGCTAAGGCATTTACAATGCTCCTTACCTTTAGTGCATACTCATTGATACACATCTTCTCTTTCTTCAATGTATTCAACTCTTGCTTGAGTTGAATCTTTTGTGCCTTTGTATTTACGGAAAACATACTTTCAAGTATGGTCCAAGTTACATATGAATTCTCTGCATTTCTGATATGTCCCAGCATATTATTGTCAATTATTGCAGATAGCCAATACATGACCTTTTTGTCTTTTGCATTCCGTTCCTTCCGTGCCTTTGTCTCTTCTGCAATTGGAGGATCACTCACCTCTAGCTCCTTTTCTTCACTTGACACAAACTCATAGAGGCCTTTTCCAATAAGGAAGTTCGTGACACAGAACTTCCATGAAGGATAGTTGTTCTTGTCGAGCTTCTCAATGATGGGGTTTCCACTATTCTCTACCATTATCACAAAACTAATACCAAACAGCAAGAAAATCTTCTACAACCCTCGACCTGTAGTGCACAGTAATACACCAGACAGCCTTTTTCACTGTGTGCTCAACAATACATGCAATCTGCAACCAGTTTGCAGATAAACCTTGTGTTTATTCACTGGTAAACACCTTTGAACTTACAGATCTGAAATCTGTAACTTGTGCACCTATATACGGCAGACACAGCTGAAATTGCAGGGTATCTCGAATTGTTGTCCGCAACCTTGCGGCTCTAAAACGGGTCCTGAAATGACCTCGGATGGCCAAAAGGGCTTATCTGTAGAATACACAGTGCTCTTTGCGCACACCAAATCTCACTGCAATATGAGATTTTTACTCTGCTCTACTTCTGGTGCCTCCACATGTACTGTCCAAGAGAAAGAGTGGAAGAATGAGAGAGCTTCTTACCCGTGGCTTGCTTGCTCAAGAACCTTGCTTCTTCTCCTTCACTTCAGCCTTCGAAATCAGCCTCTCTCAGTGGTGCGGCTCTGATACTATGTCATGAATCGCATGGTGGGGGACTTGCTCAAGATACTGCGCCAAACACACACACAAAATGCATAAGGAGAAGCTCACTCAAGAGACAAGAAGAGAGATGGAGGCCAAAACGTTTTCTTGCTAGTTTCTTCTTCTTCTTCCACACACTTTACAATGTACACAAAGTATAGATAAGATACAACATAAAGGAAAGTGGCTTACTAAGTCAAATAATGCATAACCGACTACACTAGTCGACTGGCGCTATAACTATGTCAGTTGTAAATAGGTGTAACAACCTGAATATAATAAGTAATGAGTCAGTGGCCATGTGAGAGTCATAATGACCACCGATGTGCTAAGTGTAGACGTGTGGACCCATCTAACTAGGTGGTCCATCATTAATGTCCGCATGTGTTGAGCTTGTCATCTCAACAGATAAGAGGTAGGGCAAGAGGCAAGATAAGGTCAGACCATGCTCCTTTGGGAAAGAAGGTAGCAATTAGTTGTGTATTTATCAATTGTAAGTGAATTCATTTGTCAATATAATAGAAATTACTCTTGATCTAGAATTTGAAAGTACACCCCAAAAGAATTTCAATACCAACTCTTCAGTGTTTGGAAGAACATAGAATAGGAGCGGGATGCTCTCAATATCAATGGTGATCATCAATTTATAGTAGCGACCCAACAAGGAATAAGGCCGTCCTTCATTAATGCTTAACTTTGCTTCCATGGTCTACAATTGTGGCTACCATAAATTATGCCAATAGAAGCAAGGAAGGATATTATAGTCTAATCCTTTCTCAATAAGAGCATCTACTAACATCATATTAGAGATTTTGGAAATTTTCTAAGTCCCAATTTCAAATAAGTGATAAATATTTGATCACGTGGCCGAATCTTGATCCATATTTGAAAGTGGAATTTGGAAAGATAGCTTATATAGCATTTAGGGTAGACTCCACCTTTAAGTAAGACAACAAGATTTGACCATGTGGTCAAATAATAAAGGCATTGGGGGTTCCCAAAGTGAATGGAAATTTCCAAATTCCCTAATATAGTGTTTATTAGTATTGACCTAGCAATGGTGAGGTATGTATCTTAGATCAAAGGTTTGTTATCTAGTTCTGTCACTAATGATAATAGCTCTAACATCGATGCTTACCTAATAAGTCTAGAGAATGATGGTAGAGAGCATTGATGATGTTGTTCAAACTTGTAGAAGATTTGTTCTACACATAGTAAAGGGCTATCCATTTTTACCATGGGAGAGTCATGTGAGGGATGTCTAGGTGGGCAATACTTCTTAATCATTCTTCCATTGAAGTGGCCAATGGTTGGCCATCTAAGGTCCCCAAATCTATATTCTTGTACTCCTGATTATGTGGATATGGAAAGGTTCGATGTCTTAGTGTTTCAACTTCTATTTGTGGTCTTTTATGGAATAGACCATAACAAGATCCCCCTTATCAAAGGATATTTGTTTGACATGTTTGTCAAACCATCCCTTTCTTTGGGCCTTCTCAGCCCCAACAAGTGGGGCATTGGTGGCTAGTATAATCAGGTTTCTGTTATAGGCTCTCGAGCTTGGTTAGGTGAAGCTTCAATGCCTTAATACCTTCCTAGTATTCTTGGATAGTGATGCACAGACTTGAAATCACAAATTCCACTAGCATAATGGCATTAGTGCCATATGTAAGTCTAAAAGGGGTTTGGTTCTTCATAGCAGTTTAATAGGTTGTATGATAGGCCTAGAGTGCTACCATAAGTTTATGATCCCAATGAGAGTGTGATAGTGATAGCATCTTTGTAAGGACATTAATGAGAATCTTATTAGTGGCTTTACCTTGGACATTCATTGGCAGATAATGGGGACTAGACTTCATTGAATTACTTCATTCAAGAAGTGTGTTCCTTGATCACTGATGATTTCAATGGGACAAATGAAGCATGAGATGACCTGCTACCAGAGGAATCTAGTGGTTCATGCATCATTTTTTTGGATTGTGTATCCTCCACCCATTTGGTCATGTAGTCCATGGTGACAATTATGTATCAAGCCTATGACTATTGATCAACTAGACTAATGGGTTCCATGAACTCAATACCCTGCTTTTGAAAGGGCTAGTAGGCAATTGCTAGTATGGGTTCAATTTTATCTTTTTTGGTGGGTAGTTTTATCCTTTGGTACTCATCACAATGTTTGACAAAAGAGGTTGCGTCCTCGAAGAGTATAGACTACCATAATTGGGATTGGAGTACCTTGCATGCTTTAGCACTTACATAGAAGTGTCTGCCAATAATGTCACCATGTGCTTGTTGCAACATATCTTTAATTTCATGCTCATAGATACATCTCTTGAGTAGACTGTCCTACCTTAAGTGGTATAATTAACTTGTGATCAATTGTTAAGGTTTGGTCATAATCAAGAGACATGTGAGGCAAGATTTCTCAATTAGCCATTTTGGTAGGCCTTGCTTCTTAGACATGAACAATTCCATCAGCACCTAGTCAACGGTTTTGAAGAGCTGAGCTTCCTATGCAATATGAAATGTATGAGTGTTGGGGAGTTGGCCATCAACCCCTATATCCTTTTTTCCACTGGTCACTCTAGACAAGTGATCAGTAACAAAGTGATGTTTTTTCTTGTGCATTACGATTGAGAAGTCAAACTCAAGCAATAGTAGAAGCCATCAAGTAATGTGTCTTATGGGACAAGTCTTATTTATGAGGTATAAGAGTGAATAATAGTTTATAAAAATGTGAAGAAAGTGGCAAGGAGATAGTATTTAAATTTTTTGACAGCATAAACCATTGCCAATCCTTCTTTTTTCGTAGTTGAGTAATTCATCTAATTCTTAATGAGTTTTTGACTAGTGAAACTTGTTGGTAAATCAATATTGTGTTCATCAGGTTGATGCAATATGGCTCCAATTGCAATCTTACAAGTGTCGATGTACACATGGAATGTGATTGTCCAGCCCAAGGCTCTTAAGATGGGTGCAGTCATTATAGCCTTTTTCAAAGCTTTGTAGGAGGCTTGCCATCGATACCTAAGTGATTAGTTGGTGCGCAGATCGGTCGCAGTATGCTCACGTAGTGAATCCCGGAAGGTCCCCAAGAACAATGAACTCTACCTTTTTGCACAAAAAACAATGTAAAAGCATGAACGACAAGAGCAAGAGACCAATTGGGTTCAATCTCCCCCCATGCCTTGTGTGAGCGCTTCACAAAGCATGTATTTTATGTATATTTCCATCTTCATGCTCAATAATAGCCCAATTTACAAAAATATGACAAGCTTTTAGCTTTTGAGTTTGCCTTTTACAAAAATAGGAAATAAAACTAATGGACGGTGCCCATAGAGTCTGGCATGCCCAATCTCAATGTCCAAATAAAAATAACATATCCGTGCGCATAGGCGCATACAAAATAATAATAAATAATCGATGCCTCAATAGACATAACAAAATATAGGCGTGGCGCCTATCAAAATATAATCCATAGGTCGAATAATCGCTAGACTCCAATGCTTTCCTCCGCCACTGCTGCTATCTCTACACATCAACTGAAGCATTCACAATCGTTAGTAAAATAATACAATTAAACCGACAGAAGTGAATACCTAGCAGTCTTCAGCTACATAAATAAATCAACTGGTTAGAAATAAATCCTAACCTTAATTTATTACGAGTGCGCACTCTAAACTCATAAACGTTTATTAATTTAATATGTATTTTGCAGAATCACCCGCTATGGAATCACCCATGTACACACTAAATTAATGAAACGCCCGAAAAGGACAGGCGTCCCCATCAACTTCTCGCACAAAGAATCCACTTTGTGTATGAGCCCCGGTCATCTAAGTTTACGGAATCCACTGTAAAACCTCATGGAATCCACCGTGGAATATGCCTCCTGGCATCATATCCCCGGGGTGGAATAGCAATTGACCTCAATTGCTATTAGCTCAATGTGGAGCTAACAGAGTGGGGAAAGCATTTAAGTCTCTAGCGTGCATCCATAGTGCTTCCTCTACAGGATGGTTCTTAAATTTAACTAGATATCTAGAATACCTTCGGCCAGTTCTAGTGGTCATATAATCAGTGTCTATGATAGCTTCTGGTTCAAGTATTTCAGTCTCTTCCTCTAATAAAGGTGGGTTTTTATAAACAGGGTGGACAGGTAATTGGCCTCTAAATGGTCTCAATAAGCTAATGTGAAATGTATTGTGAATTTTCCAATGAGATGGTAATTCTAACTTGAATGCATTATCATTAATTTTATGAATGATTCTAAATGGTCCATAAAATCTAGGAGCTAATTTGACAACTGGATGTCTATCTACACTTTGCAGTCTACGTTTTTCTATTCTCAGCCAAATATAATCATCAACTTTGAAATTCATGGCTTGTCTTTTCTTGTTGGCTTGTTTGGTATATGATTGCTGGGCTTTAGCAATCATATCCTTAACCTCATCAAAAATACTTTTATGCATACTAGCAATATCATCAACACTCTGAATTCTATTAGACAAAGATGCAACAGGTGTAGATAATCTATATCCATAAATGACTTCAAACGGTGCTTTCTTTGTAGATGTCTGCGGTGTATTGTTATATGCAAACTATAATAAATGCAAATGAGTGTCCCATGTCTAAGGTTTAGAGATAGTATATGCACGTAAAAGATCTAGAATGGTGCTATTTGTGGCTTCTGTTTGTCCATTTGTTTTTGGATGAAATGCAGATGAGAAATCAATCTTTGTGCCTAGATTAGCAAACAGGGTAATCCAAAAATTGTTACAAAATCTAGAATCACGATCTGAAATAATCACTTTTGGCAATCCATGGTTGGTAAAAACAGTTTTCAAAAACAATTGTGCTGCCTGTGATGCTGTTAAAGTTTTCTTACATGGAATGAAATATGCTTGCTTACTAAATCTATCTACAACTGTCCAAATCATGTCATGGTTAGATTTAGTATTTGGTAAACCAGTAATGAAATCCATAGAAATTTGTTCCCAAGGTTTAGATGGAATAGACAAAGGCATTAGTAATCCATACTGTTTACCATGATGTCTCTTAACTCTTTGACAAATCAAACATTCAGAAACAAAACTAGATACATCTGCATCCATATGCGGCCAATAAAAATCTTCAGTTAACATACGTAATGTAGATATGATACCTCTATGACCTTGATATGGGGGACAATGAATTTCATTCAAAACAAAAGATCGGAATGGAATAGTAACACACAGTCTCTTTTCATAAAACATAAATCCATCATTATATGACAATGAATCAACAGGAATGAAATTATTTTGAACTAATTTATTCCAATCAGAATGAAAAGTAATATCCTGGTGATATGTATCTTTCATAGCAATCAAAGAATCAAAAGATATGACATAAATATTATGAATTGCAGGTCTTCTACTCAATGCATCAGCAACAACTACATTTTCTTTTCCAGGTTGGTATTGAATGATAGGATGAAAACTTTGAATAAAGAAAGCCCATTTGATATGACGGTCAGAAATTTGGGATTGGCTAAGTAAATGTCTAATACTTTGCTGGTCGGTCTTTATCATGAATTCTAAACCCATTAAGTAGTGTTTCCACTGTCTTAATGCTTGTACAACTGCTAATAGTTCTTTATCATAGGTGGAATATTTCAGCTCAGAGGGTTTCAGCTTACAACTAGAATATGCTATGGGATGATTGTCTTGCATTAGTACGGCTCCTATTCCTGATCCGCTAGCATCGGTCACAACTAGAAAGAATGGTCTATTAAAGTCAGGCAACTGTAGAACAGGGGCATTGGTTAATGCATGTTTAAGTAAGTCAAAGGATTTCTGTTGATTTTCGGTCCATTGATAACTAATTCCTTTCTTGAGAAGTTTGGTTAATGGTAAAGCAAGTAATGAAAAATTACGTACAAACTTCCTATAGAAACTAGCAAGACCAAGGAATGAGCGTAACTCATGCACGTTTTTAGGAACAGGCCAATGCAATATTGCATCAATTTTCTTAGGGTCAACTTTATTTCCTTCAGATTATACAATATGACCTAAATATTCAATTTCTGTCTTAAAGAATTCACTCTTTTTAGGATTTGCAAACAGTTGATTTTCTTTCAATAACTGAAAAACTAATGACAAATGCTCATAATGCTCTTTCTCATTTTGACTAAACACCAAAACATCATCAAAGAAAACAATCACACAGTATTGATATTTTAGAAAGATACGGTTCATCATTCTACTAAAAGTGGCAGGTGCATTAGTCAATCCGAATGGCATGACTAAGAATTCGTAATGACCAAACTGTGTTCTGAATGCAGTCTTAAATATGTCAGATTTATCTAGCCTCACCTGATGATATCCAGACTTAAGGTCAATTTTACTAAATATAGAAGATCCTTGCAGTTTGTCCATAAGGTCATCAACTCTAGGAATAGAATACCTATTCTTTACAGTGATCTATTTAAAGCTCGGTAGTCAATACACATACGATAGGTATTATTCTTTTTCTTGACTAAAAGTACAGGTGCACTGAATGGAGAACTGCTAGGTCGAATCAAACCTCTATTTAGTAATTCTTCAACTTGGCTCTGGATTTCTTTTTGCTCTATCTAGTTGTGCCTATATGGTGCTTTGCAAGGTGGTTGTGTGCCAGGTATCAAATCAATCTTATGGTCTTCTGGACGGGAAGGAGGTAAACCTGGTGGTAGGTCTTCTGCAAAACAGTCTTTAAAATATGCAAGAAATTCCTTATGCCTAGGGTGCATATGATTTTCCTTTGCTTGCAATTCATTCACCCAAATGAGATATGATTTACTACTCTTGTGTAATGCACGTTTTGCTTGAGTATGCGAAAGCAGTGGAAAAACATTAGATGCATGCATACCATATAATGTAATAGATTTTCCTTGAAAATTAATATTCATTGTGTGTGTAGAATAATCTATATCTGGATTATGCTGGTGTCGCCAAGGCATTCCTAAAATAATGTCACTCGACTGTAATGGAACAACTAAGAAATTTCTTCTTTCAGTGTATGAACCAATTTGAATCTCTAAATCTTGTACTTCTTGTGTCCATTATACCTAGTGCCTAAAAATGTAGCTTTTATGCGATAATGCGTAGGTACAGTCTGTAATTTCAATTCCTTTACCAATTTTGCTGAAATAAAGTCATGAGTACTACCGTCATCATGCAAGATAGTCTTTTCCTTTCCATGCACCAAACATTTCATAGTCAATAATGAATGTGGAGTAGGCATACCTGGTAAAGTGTCGGAAGTAGTAGTAATGTCTTCCTCATCTTCAGTGAAATCAGGCATATCCTCATGTTCGTCTTTGTCCATGGCTCCAAGATAGTTGATATGTGCTGGTGGCTTCTTTGAATGACAATTTGCTGCGAGATGTCCAGGCTGGTGACATTTATAGCATACTATTGGCTTGGCTTTGGTTACATTATTTGCAATGGCTGGAAGTCTAGGTACATTTGGATTTGCTTGTGGAATAGGCTTAGGATTTGGATTGACATTGGATGGTAATGCAGGTGGTTTAGCCCAATTCTTGCGGAAAGATGGTGAAGAGAAACGACCTGGATTAAACCTTCTAAAATTGGAATTGAATTGTTTAGATCCATAATTACCATTGGCTTGGAATTGCTGTGGTCGTTTGTCTCTACCGCGTAACTTATCTTCAGTGTCGTGAGCTAGTGAGACGGCATCTTCAAGGGTAGCAGGCTTGAACATGTTCACTTCAGCGTAGTAGTGTCCAAGAAGTCCAGACATATACTTCCGCTTATGTGTCGTCTCTGGTACGTCTTCAAGCATGCGTAGCTGTAGGAGTGCATTCCAAAAATGCTCTGTATACTGTGGTATAGGCTCATGATCCCGTTGTTGAAGTAGATCCCATTGCTTGATAGCCTTCTCATGAAATTGCAGTGGAAGGAAATTCTGCATGAACTTCTTCTTGAAATCTTCCCAAGTAGCAGGACATTCTATGCTCTTGCGTACTACAGTCCACCAAAGTGATGCTCTGTCTACCAAATGATTAGTAACACACTTGATTTTATCTTTTTCTGGATAGGTTTCCTCATGGAAATAGTCATCAAACTGGCTAATGAATGATAAAACAGTCTTTCCTTCTCGTATGCCATTGAAAGTGCGGAATTTGAAACTTCGTTTACTTATCTTTGATTCCTTGCGAATGGTTTGAGCTTCAAGAGTGGCGTCGAGGGTACGTCGAATCAAATCTTCAGCTTGAGGTTCTTCTTTGTCAGTAGACGCTCTTTGTAATTTTTCCAATTGCGCTTGCAATGCTTGCCTAGCCCTTCATTTTCATCCAATTGCATCATGATTAGATCCAGCTTTTGTTCCATGGTAGGCTCAGGTAGGTCGTCTTCAGCCCCATAGGATCATCCATATGTGGTTTCGTCATCCTGTAAAACTCAAAAGACCTTTCTCACTCAAAATCAGGTTAGCGGGATGAGCGTAGCTCAAATTCGGGGTTACAAGGCTATGTGTTTTTGGGTATTTCTTTCTCAATTTTCAAAAAATCTACAATATTTCCTTCTTCGTATGCTGAAAATACTTCAGCGAACCTGCGTATGGGTAGAATACTTTGCCACGAACAACTTTGTAGTTCAGAGTTTCTGCGCAGGAACAACCCTTCTAGGAGTTTTAAGCACTAGTCAGTTCTGACTCCAGTTGACTAGTCTGACTTGCAGAGTTGCAAACTCAGCCAACTTGCAGAGTTGCAGACTTAGCCGACTTAGTGAACTTGCAGGACTTGATCGCAGTCGACTTGCAGGACTTGATTTCGGAAGTGCAGGACCTTAAGTTTGTTGACTTGCTTATCTTGTCCAACTTGATTAAGCTTAATGATTTAAGCTTAATAGCTTAAGCTTAATAAGGGGGGGTTAATGGGCAGCAATGGCGCAAATCGTGGGGGGGGCCGTTTTTCTTCACAGCATGAAATTTTCGGACCTCCTTTTGTACCACGATGAGGATTTTTGTGAAGCTTTGGCAATTCCTTAAGCTTTTAAGCTTTATTACTAAGCTTTTGAAGAAGATAGTTATGGAGCTTCTTACTGTATTTCCACGACTTGTTTATGGAGATGATGGAGTGGTCCTCCGCCTATATAGCCTGGTCCTTCGCGATCTGAGAGTAGAAACAGGGGTTCTTGATCGCCAGAAGTCTGCCTGTATCGAGGGTTTGCAACGAGATTGACTGTAGAGCCCAATCGTTCCAGGAGCTCCGCCTTCGCATGAGATGGGTAGCGATTGAAAGCTCTTGATCTCAGCTCCGCTCTGATACCACTGGTGCGCAGATCGGTCGCAGTACGCTCACGTAGTGAATCCCGGAAGGTCCCCAAGAACAATGAACTCTACCTTTTTGCATAAAAAATAATGTAAAAGCATGAACGACAAGAGCAAGAGACCAATTGGGTTCAATCTCCCCCCATGCCTTGTGTGAGCGCTTCACAAAGCATGTATTTTATGTATATTTCCATCTTCATGCTCAATAATAGCCCAATTTACAAAAATATGACAAGCTTTTAGCTTTTGAGTTTGCCTTTTACAAAAATAGGAAATAAAACTAATGGACGGTGCCCATAGAGTCTGGCACGCCCAATCTCAATGTCCAAATAGAAATAACATATCCGTGCGCATAGGCGCATACAAAATAATAATAAATAATCTATGCCTCAATAGACATAACAAAATATAGGCGTGGCGCCTATCAAAACATAATCCATAGGTCGAATACTCGCTAGACTCCAATGCTTTCCTCCGCCACTGCTGCTATCTCTACACATCAACTGAAGCATTCACAATCGTTAGTAAAATAATACAATTAAACCGACAAAAGTGAATACCTAGCAGTCTTCAGCTACATAAATAAATCAACTGGTTAGAAATAAATCCTAACCTTAATTTATTACGAGTGCGCACTCTAAACTCATAAACGTTTATTAATTTAATATGTATTTTGCGAAATCACCCGCTATGGAATCACCCATGTACACACTAAATTAATGAAACGCCCGAAAAGGACAGGCGTCCCCATCAACTTCTCGCACAAAGAATCCACTTTGTATATGAGCCCCGGTCATCTAAGTTTACGGAATCCACCGTAAAACCTCACGGAATCCACCGTGGAATATGCCTCCTGGCATCATTAGTAGCTTGTAGAGTGGTTGAGTAATAGCTACATAGTTAAGCATAAAATGATGATAGTACCTAGTATAGAAAGCACTACTGAACTGCACAAACCACAGAATAGGGAGCTTCTATGGATGCAGCAATGCAGGTTGAGAGAGAGAGAGAGACAATGCCATAGTATATTTGGGTACAAAGATTGTACCGCTACGACCTTTATTCCCAATAGCCTCCCCCTAAAGGTAACGTGCCTAAAGGTAGAGGAAAAGAACTAGCTAAGTCTAAATATATACAAAGCTAAAAACCTATACCTATCCAACTCCCAGCAATGAGCAAACTGCTTTGCTGGAAGACCTTCCGTGAGAAGGTCTGCAGGGTTATCATTAGTATGTACCTTGAATAGCTCAGTGCTTTTGCTATCAACTTGATGAAATGATACTTCACTTGTATGTGCTTTGTCTTTGCATGAAATACATGATTTTGTTCTAATATGATACCACTCTGACTATCACATTAGCAGAGGACAGGAACCTCTGTAACACCAAGCTCTCCAACTAGACGTGAAAGCCATAAGGTCTCTTTTCATGCCTCAAGGAAACCACATACTCTACCTTTGTAGCAGTAGACAATGCAACACAATTCTACAGCCTAGATATCCAAGAGACTGATCTCCTTGTGAAGATAAATACATAGCCTGAAGTAGAGCAGCCAGCATTCATGCTAAGCTTCAAGATTGGATCATCCATTCTAAAGAATATCCGGATGACCATTTACTTGAAGGAAAAACCTATGCTGCAAAAAAGCATCGGCGCTATTGGGAAGACTCTTAGACTTGTGGAGAAATTATAGCCAATCCAGAAGAATGGCAAACCCAAAAATCCAAACTCACTTCTCGAAAAGATATGAAAGGTCTTTGCTTCCAAGATCATCTTCATGAGCAAACTAAAGTCCAACACATTGACCTCAACCATTGGAAAACTTTGCTTTCAAGATCATCCTCGTGAGCAAACTGAAGTCCAACACATTGATCTCAACCATTGGCAAGATCTAGAATATGATCGGACAACTGCAGCCATGCTCGAGGATTTCCCTAGTTTCACTTCTTATGCAGAAATTATTGATCTTGACTCTCCTCAGACTGCCCATGAGATTACAGATTATCTATAAACCATATTACTCATGGCTTCACTTACGACCTTCGCTATTGGTGGGAATCCCTTGATGCTAATGCTAATTTTACCATTCAAAGAGACAAAAATCTTGGTGTGTTATTCTTTGAAGTCTTAGTCTCTGAATGGGTAGGAAGAAGCAGGTATGATGAAGCCCGAGATGCAATGCAAGCTTTCCATCATGCCCAATTATGTAACATCAACAAGATAAAAGGATATGTTATTTATATGAGACGTCTTCTAAATCGCTTCAATGGTGAACATGAAGCTAATAACAATAGTTTTTTTGTGAATTCTCTCCCCAATCCTATTCCCAAGATGGTCTCAGATAAAATGGAGCAACAACAACTTACTTTATGAGCAATCTTTTGGAATGATCACCCAGATAGTCCGCAAGGTGATTGATGATATGTGCATTCAAATCAAGGGAAAGAAGCTCTTAAAAACAACCCAATCCCCTTCTATGGAGTTTTGCACAAAAAAATAGCTACTGCTAAGGACCCAAAACCCATAAAACCCATAAAAAATATAATAGCAATAGGAAACAATTTTCTAACATCTGCTCCTCCAGATGCCTTTTCAAAAAACATTCAAAAAATCCTAACTCTTACTTTATTTGTGGACAAATAGGTCATTGGGAAAATAAGTGCCCTAATAAAAGAAATTTTCCATAAAAGATCAATACCCTTCAGCAATCTGGTCTTCTGAAGATGGCTATGATTATTATGAATAGACTAGTCCCCATCTATCTGATTTTGATGGCGGTTCTTCTTCTTCTTTCCACAAATCTAACGCTTCAACCCATGATGATGCCACCATCCATACTATCAATGTACTTGAAGATGACTTTGGAGAATACTCCAAAAGAAACCAACACATGCATCACCATGGATGCACCATGTATAGAGGAGGCAAAAAACCATTTGGAGAAAGACTTATCAAGGCTCCCTCTTCAGGTATTTCCTACAAATTGCATTATGATTATGATTTGGTTTCATCCAACCTTCCCAGGTCATCCTCTTCATCTTCTCATTCTCCAACCCATTCGAATGAGGAAAAAGAAGACGATATCTCCAAACTTCTCTCAAAAGAAGGAAAATTTGTTTTTTTGAATGGAGAAAGTTCTAAGACTATTCTTGATAGATGTTGCTTTTGTTACTACTAACCTCTTCAAAATGTTCCCTAAATTCTGAACTATCTAGCAAATTGTCAAGGATGCTCATAAGATGGAATCTACTTTCTCTTCCTATTCAAAATCTCCAGAATCATTCTCTGGAAAGGATAAAATGCCTCTCTCCACTGCTTTGAACATTGAAAAACAATTGAAGAATCCTATAGAAGAGGCCCACCTTGTTGAGATATCGAGCTCCACTCGTGATATGCTAGGGTGATCGTTGTGCATTTATGTCACCAACTTGTTAGTTGTAGATGCGGTTGGTATACCGTCCATGAATAATAGCTAGATGACAGCTATCCTTATCTACTCTAGTTCGTGGCTCAGTTAGTATGCCACCTTAGTTAGTTGAGTTTGGTTTGAGACCCATATATAGGGTTCTTCTATTTCTATGTACTTGAGTTCTTTTGGCTTACACAAAAAAGAAGAGAAAAATTGTTTTCAGCCTCCACCTGTGTGTGTATTCCCCCATTGTGCAAGCAAGAAAGCTACAAGTGAGACTCCTTCCTTCTCTCCCACAATCTTGACATGGTATCAGAGCCTTGTTCATGGTAAGAAGCTCAAGAAAGCAAACCAATGTTGCAGTGTTCTGGTAAGAGTACCAATGTTGCTTTCATTTTTCTGTTTGGGAGCAAGTCTCTGCAGGTAGCACAGCCGAAAAGTGCAAGAGTGCATTGTCGCAGATTGAGACGCCCTTCGCGGTGTAGCAAGAGGGCAGTATATGCTGCGGGAAGGGCTTTAGCCCTTAGGTTGCTCTGTTTTTTTTATTTGAGGTCATTTCGGGGCCTATTTTGGAGGCGGAAGTTTTCTGCACGCACTCAGGAAAAGTCCCTGTTTTATGCTGTGCGACCACTGTTCTACAGGTCGATGAAAAGTTACCGTAGAAATTGCATTGTATGCCTATACCAGAGACATTGAGAGGTACAGAATCATCCTTGTTGCCTGTTAATGCAAAATCGTCACTAGGAAGTGACTGTGTGGTCAAATACCACTTTCGTCACTTTTGTAGATTTGCCCTTGTAAGGCTGAAGCTGTGTTTTTTGCAGTGATAGAATTCTTTGCAGTGTTTTGTAATGGCGTCTGATTCTCTTTCACAGATTGTCACTGAAAAGCTTGACAAGAACAACTTTCAAGCATGGAAGTTTAGAATGACGAATTTTCTTATGGGAAAAGGATATTGGGAATTCATTGCAGGAAATGAAGAAGAACCAGTTCTTCCTGATGTTCCCAATCAAAAGCAAATGCACGCATTTAAAGGATGGCATGAGAGAGCCAGAAAAGTTATGTACTGGCTATCTATCAGTATTTCAGACTCTATGATTGTGCATATTCAGGATGCAAGTATGCCAAAGGAGGCATGGGATACTTTGTCAAAAATGTATAGCACAAATACGCAAGCCAGGAAAATGCAGCTCAAGCAAGAGTTGCATAATGTGCAAAGAGAAGGTATGAGCATCAATGACTACAACATGAAGGTGAAGAAGATTGCAGATGCACTTGCTTCCATTGGGTCGCCAATGGAAGATGATGATTTAGTTTCCATGACCTTGAATGGTCTAGGAAAGGATTATGCACAGTTCCGAATATCCATTTCCGTCCGTGAAAGATTTCCTGATTTTGAGGAGTTGATTGCTCTTCTAATTTCTGAGGAACAGAGAAATGGTGGTGCATCTTCTTCATGAGGAACTTCAAAAGAAACTATCTTCTACTCAAATGTTGGAAGAGGTAGAGGCAGAGGTAGAGGAGGCCGATCTGGAGGCCGTGGTAGAAATCAGAATATGCAACAAACTCAAGAAAACCAGTCCTATGGAGGAAAATGTGCTAGTTCTAGAGGCAAGGGGAGCCAAAGAGGTCATGGTGGATGGCAAAGAGGTCAAAATGCAAACAGCAATGTTGAATGCTACTACTGTAGTAAAATGGATCATATGGCTAAAGACTGCTATAAAAAGCAAAATGACATCATGAATGGAAAATTGCAACAAGGGAATTATGCATCTTCTAGTAGACAGGGTGATGACAGAAATGAGCATTTGTTTATGGTGCAGCACATGAACAATTCTGTGATAAGTATAGAAGAAAGCAACGAAGTGTGGTATGTGGACTCAGGTGCGTCAAACCACATGACAGGTCATGCAGAATGGATGCAAGATGCAAGGAAAATGGAAAAACCAAGATTCGTGGAGACTGGTGATGATACTGCACATCCTATTGTGCAGATTGGAAAAATTCATTTGTCTATGCAAGATGGGAAAAAGAAATACCTATCGGATGTATTTCATGTCCCGAATATCACCAAGAACCTGATTTATGTTGGTCAAATGGTTGAGCAGGGCTTGCAGGTCAGATTTAATCCTCATGGATGCTTTGTTGAGGATATGAAAAATAAAGGTTGCTTGATAGCAAAAGGAAAGAAGAAGGGCAGAATGTTTACATTGGATGCAGACATGCCTGAATTGAGTGCAGTAATGTTTGCACATGGGACCGGTGTAGTTGTAGATATTGATATCTGGCATAAACGCATTGGTCATGTTAATGTACAGCGACTTAAATCAATGCAGGCCCAAAATATTGTTGCAGGATTGCCTAAATTCAAGGTTGCAGAAATGCATAAGGTATGCGAAGCCTGTCAATTTGGAAAACAGGCAAGGAAACCATTTTCTAGACATGTTCAAGAGAGTAAGAAGCCATTGGAATTAATCCACTCTGATGTGTGGACTGCTAAAGCTGCATCTCTTGGAGGCTATCATTATTTTGTCACTTTTATTGATGACTATAGCAGAAAAGTTTGGGTGTATTTTATGAAAAAGAAAAGTGAAGTTTTTGGGCATTTCAAAACTCTTAAAGCTATGGTTGAAAAAGAAACAGGCCTGCAAATAAAATGCCTAAGGTCAGATGGAGGGGGAGAGTATCTCTCAAATGAGTTTGCAAGGTTCTTACAAGAGCATGGCATAAATCAGCAATATTCATGTAGTCATACCCCACAGCAAAATGGAATTGCAGAAAGAAAAAACAGGCATATTGAAGAGGTATCTCATGCCATGCTCAATGAAAAAGACCTGTCAGATTTTTATTGGGCTGAGGCAGTTGCTACAGTAGTCTACATAATGAACAAGACTCCCACTGCAGCAATACATGGCATGACTCCAGAGGATAGGTATACTGGTAGGAAACCAAATATTTCTCACTTGAAAATTTTCGGTTGCATTGCCTATGTTCATGTGCCAAATGAGTTGAGATCCAAGCTAGATCCAAAAGCTGAGAAGTGCATCTTTATTGGTTACTCTCTGCAGCAAAAAGGGTATAGATGCTATAACCCTTCTACTCGTAAGTTTACAGTGAGCAAAGATGATGTTTTTTATGAGATGAGTAGCTGGTATAAACCAGTAAATGTGATTGATAATGTAGATGCACAAAATGGTAATGCTGCACAGAATTCACAGTAGCAGTCACTCACAAGATATTAGTGGACCTGGAGCGTCCTCTAGCAGTGATTCACATTCTTTGCCATGGACAGGCAGATTGAGATCAGAAGAATCTTCTCAAAACAATGCAGACAGTGGTATGCAGGTATCACGAAAAGAAAAAGAGAAGGTAGATCAGCCTATGGTTGATGTGAATGCAGGTTAGTCTTATGTGGATGGTGAATCCAGTGGCTCAGAACATAGCATTGATGATGAATTGGGTATTCCTTCTATTGTTACACCTAGAGTAAGGAAGACCAGGGATGTATTGAGAGCACCTGGGAGTGAACCTACTACTCACTTTGCTTGGTACCTGGCGTATATGCATAGGCACTCTCATACTGATTCAAAGCCTATTCCAAAGTTGTGCATGAATGTCAATGTTAGCATTGATTCCCAACAGCTGGAGATACTGTATTTTCATGCCCTCTGTTTGCCTAGCAGATACTTGGTCCTGTTGGAAAGGATGTGCTGTCTCCAATTTTTCCAAAATCCTCCTAAAAACTTTGTAGATGAATCCTTATCTATGGATCGATTCCGACAACATCAATCTTTTAAGAGGGATCATCTTCATTGATACCTTTCCAATGTATGGTGGAAGCTTTTAATGAAAAACTCTCTTTTTGAAGAAGTCATTCAGATGGTTGTATTGTGTATTAGTGTTTGTGTTGTGAGTTCATTTATGTCAAACGAACGTGGTGGTTTCCTATTGGATTTTGTGTACGAGCTATGTTTTGGAGATTTGTAGAGATGGGGTCGTGGTTGGAGAGTTGAAGCTGATGCAGATGAAGAAGAAGCAAACTCTTATATCCTTTACAAATTTGTGATGATTTTTAGTTTGATAAGAGGTGTTAATTTCAAAAGGATTTTTCTTTCTTTGTATTTTTATATCAGAAACAGGTTATAAGTTGGGGTCGTGGTGGATGGATTCTTTTTTAAAAGATATTGAAGATCAAAGTTGAGCTTTTCTATGAACTTGTATTCCCTTTTTCCTGGGTCGCGAGGACGCTTCCTTATTAAGTGTGGGGATATGTTGAGTGTTGAAATGACTTGTTTTTTGGCTGATTTTTGTTATTTTTGAGAGCTGAATGGTTGATTTTATGGGATGATTGGTTGATTTAGAAGTGGATTGAGAGTGTTTTGGATGATATTGATTGTGTTTTGGAAGTTCATGATGTTTGTTGATGGTTCTGTGATGTTCTGATAGGTTCTGAATGGTTCTGTATACCTTCTGTTTTGTTCTGATTGTCTTCTGTAAGGAGGGATGAAGTATTCATTGATGAAGATTGAGATCTTGTGAAAGTTTATTGAATGGTTTGTGAGAGTTTGGAATGATTTGAGAGTGAGTTATGAGGTTTTGATGACCTTCTGTAACCTTCTGTAGGTCTTCTTAGAGCTTCTGCTTCTGTTCTGTCTCTGTTCTGTTCTGTACTGTAGCTGTTCTGGTACTGTTCTGTAGACTGTTCTGTATGCTTCTGTAAGTGTTCTGTGGAATGTATGTGTGACTTTGGGAAAGTTTTCTAGCCTTGGAAAGAGGTGAATACAAGTGCAAAAGAGCTGAAGGAAGTGGAAGAAGTAGCTGCTGAAGACTCAAGAGAAGACTAGAGTGAAGTGACAGTAGTGAGCGGTGAAGAGACACTGTAGTGGCTCTGGTGACCCTTCATATCAGACATACCTCTTGGGAGGGGTATCCACGACCTAAGAGTGATTATTGATAGTAATTTTTGAGAGATTGTAGTGAGGATATGATGTATTATTGATGGAGTGAGATAGAGAGAGTCAGAGATAGCCAATTCTACTCAAACAGAGTGATTGTATATGAGAGATTGAGAGAGAAGACTATGAAGATATTGAAGATGAATACTATGTGATGTATTTCCATTCAAAGATGGTGTACTTCTTTGTTTTCTTTGTTCTATTGATGGATTTTGTGAAGATGTTGAAGAATATGATTGATTCTATTAAAAACCGTGGGAGATTTATATGATGCTGCATGAAGATTTGTTGTGCCTGGTGTTCTTTTCTTCATTGTGATCATATGAAACATGATAAACAAGCTTGTTGATGTTACAAGATAGATTTTCTTGCAAGAGAATTCCCTTTTCCTTGGTGTTCCTCTCGAGGCTCCAATTTGCATCCATATGCGGCCAATAAAAATCTTCAGTTAACATGCGTAATGTAGATATGACACCTCTATGACCTTGATATGGGGAACAATGAATTTCATTCAAAACAAAAGATCGGAATGGAATAGTAACACACAGTCTCTTTTCAAAAAACATAAATCCATCATTATATGACAATGAATCAACAGGAATGAAATTATTTTGAACTAATTTTTGCCAATCAGAATGAAAAGTAATATCCTGGTGATATGTATCTTTCATAGCAATCAAAGAATCAAAAGATATGATAGAAATATTATGAATTGCAGGTCTTCTACTCAATGCATCAGCAACTACATTTTCTTTTTCAGGTTGGTATTGAATGATAGAATGAAAACTTTGAATAAACGAAGCCCATTTGATATGTCGGTCAGAAATTTGGGGTTGGCTAAGTAGATGTCTAATGCTCTGCTGGTCAGCCTTTATCATGAATTCTGAGCCCATTAAGTAGTGTTTCCACTGTTTTAATGCTTGTACAACTGCTAATAGTTCTTTGTCATAAGTGAAATATTTCAGCTCAGAGGGTTTCAGCTTAGAACTAGAATATGCTATTGGATGATTGTCTTGCATTAGTACGGTTCCTATTCCTGATCCGCTAGCATCGGTCACAACTAGAAAGAATGGTCTATTAAAGTCAGGCAACTGTAGAACAGGGGCATTGGTTAATGCACGTTTCAGTAAGTCAAAGGATTTCTGCTAAGTTTCAGTCCATTGATAAACAATTCCTTTCTTGAGAAGTTTGGTTAATGGTAAAGCAAGTAATGAAAAATTACGTACAAACTTCCTATAGAAACTAGCAAGACCAAGGAATGAGCATAATTCATGCACGTTTTTAGGAACAGGCCAATGCAATATTGCATCAATTTTCTTAGGATCAACTTTAATTCCTTCTTTTGATACAATATGACCTAAATACTCAATTTCTGTCTTAAAGAATTTACTCTTTTCAGGATTTGCAAACAATTGATTTTCTTTCAGTAATTGAAAAACTAATGATAAATGCTCATAATGCTCTTTCTCACTTTGACTAAACACCAAAATATCATCAAAGAAAACAATCACACAATACTGATATTTCAGAAAGATACGGTTCATCATTCTACTGAAAGTGGCAGGTGTATTAGTCAATCCGAATTGCATGACTAAGAATTCGTAATGGCCAAACTGTGTTCTGAATGCAGTCTTAAATATGTCAGATCTATCTAGCCTTACCTGATGATATCCAGACTTAAGGTCAATTTTACTAAATATAGAAGATCCTTGCAGTTTGTCCATAAGGTCATCAACTCTAGGTATAGGATACCTATTCTTTACAGTGATCTTATTTAAAGCTCCGTAATCAATACACATACGATAGGTATTATTCTTTTTCTTGACTAAGAGTACAAGTGCACCGAATGGAGAACTGCTAGGTCGAATTAAGCCCCTATTTAGTAATTCTTCAACTTGACTCTGGATTTCTTTTTGCTCTATTTGATTGTGCCTATATGGTGCTTTGCAAGGTGGTTGTGTGCCAGGGATTAAATCAATCTTATGGTCTTCTGGTCGTGAAGGTGGTAAACCTGGTGGTAGGTCTTCTGCAAAACAGTCCTTAAAATATGCAAGAAATTCCTTATGCCTAGGGTGCATATGATTTTCCTTTGCTTGCAATTCATTCACCCAAATGAGATATGATTTAGTACTCTTGTGTAATGCACATTTTGCTTGAGTATGCGAAAGCAGTGGAAAAATATTAGATGCATGCATACCATATAATGTAGTAGATTTTCCTTGAAAATTAATATTCATTGTGTGCGTGGAATAATCTATATTTGGATTATGCTGGTGTCTCCAAGGCATTCCTAAAATAATGTCGCTTGACTGTAATGGGACAACTAAGAAATTTCTTCTTTCAATATATGAACCAATTTGAATCTCTAAATCTTGTACTTCTTGTGTACCATTGTACCTAGTGCCTAAAAATGCAGCTTTTATGCGATAATGCGTAGGTACAGTCTGTAATTTCAATTCCTTTACCAATTTTGCTGAAATAAAGTCATGAGTACTACTGTCATCATGCAAGATAGTTCTTTCCTTCTCGTATGCCATTGAAAGTGCGAAATTTGAAACTTTGTTTACTTATCTTGGATTCCTTGCGAATAGTTTGAGCTTCAAGAGTGGCGTCGATGGTACGTCGAATCAAATCTTCAGCTTGAGGTTCTTCTTTGTCGGTAGACGCTCTTTGTAATTTTGTCAATTGCGCTTGCAATGCTTGCCTAGCCCTTCGCTCTTCTTCCAATTGCAGCATGATTAGATCCATCTTTTGTTCCATGGTAGGCTCACGTAAGTCGTCTTCAGCCATAGGATCATCCATATGTGGGGTCGTCATCCTGTAAAATTCAATAAACCTTTCTCACTCAAAATCAAGTTAGCGGGATAAGCGTAGCTCAAATTCGGGGTTACAAGGCTATGTATTTTTGGGTATTTCTTTCTCAATTTTCAGAAAATCTACAATATTTTCTTCTTCGTTTGCTGAAAATACTTCAGCGGACCTGTGGATGGGTAGAATACTTTGCCACGAACAACTTTCCAGTTCAGAGTTTTTGTGCAGGAACAAGCCTTCTAGGAGTTTTGAGCACTAGTCAGTTCTGACTCCAGTTGACTAGTCTGACTTGCAGAGTTGCAGACTTAGCCGACTTGCAGAGTTGCAGACTTACAGAACTTAGACCGACTTGATGAACTTGCAGGACTTGATTCCAGTTGACTTGCAGAACTTGACTTCTGATGCGCAGGACCCGGAGTTTGGTGACTTTCTTGCCCTGTGTGACTTGCAGAAACCTTAGCTTTGACTTAGGAGATTAAGCTTGAAAAGCTTAATATGGCCGTCAACTGATTTCGTGGGGGGGAGGGGCCGTTTTTTTTCACCACGCGAAAAAATCGGAGGCCCCTCTGAGACCTCGATTAAGAAATTTGAAGCTATTAAGCTTCTTTAAAGCTCATAAGCTTTACAATTAAGCTTTTGAAAAGATGGATTATAAGTTTCCTCACTGTTTCTTGACGACTTGATGAAGGAGATGGATGCGTGGTCCTCCGCCTGCACAGCCTGGTCCTTCGCGATCTGACAGTAGAAACAGGGGTTCTTGATCGCCAGAAGTCTGCCTGTATCAACGGTTCGCGACGAGATTTACTGTAGAGCCCGATCGTGCCTGGAGCTTCGCCTTCGCTCGAGATGGGTAGTGATTGGAATCTCTTGATCTCAGCTCCGCTCTGATACCACTGGAGCGCAGATCGGACGCAGTATGCTCACGTAGTGAATCTCGAAAGGTCCCCAAGAACAATGAACTCTACCTTTTTGCACAAAAAACAATGTAAAAGCATGAAGGACAAGAAGCAAGAGACCAATTGGGTTCAATCTCCCCCCATGCCTTGTGTGAGCACTTCACAAAGCATGTATTTTATGTATATTTCCATCTTCATGCTCAATAATAGCCCAATTTACAAAAATATGACAAGCTTTTAGCTTTTGAGTTTACTTTCTACAAAAATAGAAAATAAAGCTAATGGACGGTGCCCATGGAATCTGGCACGCCCAATCTCAATGTCCAAATAGAAATAACATATCCGTGCGCATAGATGCATACAAAATAATAATCAATAATCAATGCCTTAATAGGCATAACAAAATATAAGCGTGGCGCCTATCAAAATATAATCCAAAGGTCGAATACTCGCTAGACTCCAATGCTTTCCTCCGCCACTGCTGCTATCTCTACACATCAACTGAAGCATTCACAATCGTTAGTAAAATAATACAATTAAACCGACAAAAGTGAATACCTAGCAGTCTTCAGCTACATAAATAAATCAACTGGTTAGAAATAAATCCTAACCTTAATTTATTACGAGTGCGCACTCTAAACTCATAAACGTTTATTAATTTAATATGCATTTTGCGGAATCACCCGCTATGGAATCACCCATGTACACACTAAATTAATGAAACGCCCGAAAAGGACAGGCGTCCCCATCAACTTCTCGCACAAAGAATCCTCTTTGTGTATGAGCCCCGGTCATCTAAGTTTACGGAATCCACCGTAAAACCTCACGGAATCCACCGTGGAATATGCCTCCTGGCATCATTGATACAGGAGTTGGAGGCAACATCTCATTTTTTTGTGTAATACTAACATCCATATCCCATTGTTCAGGGAGCTGGAGCTCGGACCAATTGATGACCTGAGGAGTCAGCCTTTCAGTAGTAGCATCTGTTTTCATGATTATGTTTTGGCCTTTATCCTTAGGATCTAGGGAAAGTCCTTCAAGAACACTAGGAAGAGCAGAGTTAACCAGACGAAGGACCACTCGATATTGGATTGCTAAGTGCACGCTTCCTGATTTCATTTCAAGACCTTGAGTTTGGAGTTTGAGAGTAAGGATCTCAGAAAAATATGGATCATCTAAAGATATGAGAAAATTAGGGCGAAGTTCCATATATACTGGGCCATTAGATAGGGGGGACATTATAGCACCTAGTAGCATATTTTCTAAGGCTTTGTGTCTAGTATCTAGGACAGCAGCTAAGGCTGCAATAGGTAGATCTTTTTGAAATAGAGGAACTAATCCTATTGCTACATAGCCTAAATGCATGTAATTGTAACCCTTAGATTTTTCTTGTTGGACAAACTCAGAGGGTTTTTCAAGGAGTTTGAGAAAATAGCTATCTACGTCGCTATCAGAAATAGTGAAGTTACCCTTCTCGTCGATGTACATCGTAGAAGCTTTGAAAAGATGAAACTTCTCTTCATAAATCTCCATAGGTCTAATGGTAGGAAGTTGCCACCTTGCAGCTGGTTTAGCCTCATCTATTGACAGAGCACTGTGCGCGAGGGACTGATACTTCTTTGAAAGGGACCGAGCAAGAGCCATAGTGCTTTGGAATGGACGATCTCAAATTGCAAGAGAACACCGGGACTTGAGCCAAATGCCTACACCACCACGGCCAACGGCAAACACAGCAATAATGCCCGTATAGGATCTCAGATTGCAAGAGAATACAACTCCAGAACTCGAAACACTTATGGCCCTAAACCCTAAACCAGTTGTGAGGGGTTTAGGGTTTAGGGCTCTGATACCAACTTCAGAGCGAGTGCACAGAAACACCAACACGAACGAAGAAAGCAAAACCAGACAGGAGACAGAGACACTTGCTGTAGGAGACCAAGCCGATATGTATTGCATGAGGAGCATGAAGCTTCTTGTACAAGGTAGAGAAGGGTTCATGAGGTAGGTGGATATGGTGGAAGGGGTAGTTACAAGAGTGTATGGTAGGCTAGATGAAGAGGTGTGAGGCTTAGGCTAAAGTGGTAGAGGAAGGAGGAAGCTTGGGAGAAGTGGTGAAGGTAGCTTGATGATGAAGGTAGTCGGGAAGCTTGGAGAAGTATGGCGGAGAGCTTCGTATGACGAGGATATGGACAAGGGAAGAGTATGGAAGCTTGGAGTGGTGTGAGGGTAAGTGGAAGGAAGCTTGGAGAGGAAGGAATCGAATCTTAGGGAGAAAGGAAGTTTGGAGAGATTGAGGAAGCTTTGAGAGAAATGAAGCTTGGAGAGACTTACGGTTATGGAGGAAGGAAGCTTGATGCAACTAGAAGGTAAGAGCTTGAGGTAGTGAGGGAAGCTTGAGAGAGAAGCTTGGGGAAGTAGGCTTGCGTAAGGGAAGCTTGGAGAGGAAGCTTGTGTACAAGGGTAGCTTGGAGAGGAAGCTTGAGAGAGAAGATGTATACAAGGGAAGCTTGAAGAGGGAGAGAGATGGAAGCTTGGAGAAGAAGGTATGTGTACAAGGAAGCTTGGGGAAGAAGGTAAGTAAGGCTTGTTGAGCACCTCCTAACTATGTAACACACTCAAAAGAAAAGAACTGTACAAAGGCGGAGAGAAACTGAAAGACTCCACACAAAAACTCCACCCAAAAACTCCACCCCCTCTATAGATGAGAGATCCCCCTTTTATAGTTGCAAGGGAGTCCCTTTTACAATATAATACCTATTGAAAGTGGCCAAGCTAGAGAAACCAAGCTTCTTTTGACCTGTTGTGTTGTTAGAGGAGCTTTTGTCGATGAAGGATGCTTCATGTAAGTACTCCTGTCATCTTTTAGGAGTGGAGAATGATCAGGCCCTTTTTTAGATAATAGCTTTGCTGAGAAAACCTTAATATTACTTTTACTAGTAGTAATTTAGTAGGAAGGTGCTTACTATTATTTTTTATGATTTTGCAAGGGATATCTTGCAAGGAGCACCTTCTATGCTATTATTCCCTTCAGGGATTAGAAGAGAGATAAGGCCCAGATCGTTGTCTTCATATTTTTCTTTCAGGGATTCCCACCATCTTCTGAGATTACCTTTGATACCCGGATCTTCTTTCAGTGATTCCCACCATCGCTGGAGGTTACCTTTAATGCCTGGATCAAAGATAGGGTCCGAGGAAGTTCCAAGAATTTTTTGACCCTAAACCTTCATCAAATAATCTGGTTGTGGGTATAATAGAGAAGTCCCCTTTTCCTGGAACATGGATGGAATTTCTTCCTCTCGGGAATGTGTCCTTGGTATCACCAAATAAGGCCTTTGGTCTACATCATCAATACTCCAACCTTGACTGCGAGGGGAGGTAGAAGATTTAGAACTTGGGGAATCATAGCCTTTTTTGGTGTGAGTGGGATATTTTACCCTGTGAGAATAATAGTCATGGATAGAGGAAAGTTTGTCCAGTCTACTGAGTTCACCATGACTTTCATAATAATCCCAGGCATAGTCCTTACAGGAATATACCTTTCTATAATTTGGCCATTATTATCCCAACCAGAAGTATCATCACCTATGAGTTGTATTCTAAATTGAAACCAGTTGGAGTTTGGTTGGAGGCCATTTAAGGACTGCTCTTGAGGGATATCATTGCACTGCTCTGGATCATTCGATTGCAGCGTGGTATTGTTAATGCCAGGAGGCATATTCCACGGTGGATTCCGTGAGGTTTTACGGTGGATTCCGTAAACTTAGATGACCGGGGCTCATACACAAAGAGGATTCTTTGTGCGAGAAGTTGATGGGGACGCCTGTCCTTTTCGGGCGTTTCATTAATTTAGTGTGTACATGGGTGATTCCATAGCGGGTGATTTCACAAAATGCATATTAAATTAATAAACATTTATGAGTTTAGAGTGCGCACTCGTAATAAATTAAGGTTAGGATTTATTTCTAACCAGTTGATTTATTTATGTAGCTGAAGACTGCTAGGTATTCACTTTTGTCGATTTAATTGTGTTATTTTACTAACGATTGTGAATGCTTCAGTTGATGTGTAGAGATAGCAGCAGTGGCAGAGGAAAGCATTGGAGTCTAGCGGGTATTCGATATTTGGACTATATTTTGATAGGCGCCACGCCTATATTTTGTTATGTCTATTGAGACATCGATTATTTATTATTATTTTGTATGCGCTTATGCGACTGGATATGTTATTTCTATTTGGACATTGAGATTGGGCGTGCCAGACTCTATGGGCACCGTCCATTAGCTTTATTTTTCTATTTTTGTAGAAAGCAAACTCAAAAGCTAAAAAGCTTATCATATTTTTGTAATTGGGCTATTATTAAGCATGAAGATTGGAAATATATATAAAATACATGCTTTGTGAAGCGCTCACACAAGGCATGGGGGAGATTGAACCCAATTTGTCTCTTGCCTCTTGTCGTGCATGCTTTTACATGGGTTTTTGTGCAAAAAGGTAGAGTTCTTTGTTCTTGGGGACCTTCCGGGATTCACCACGTGAGCTATCTGCGTCCGATCTGCGCACCAGTGGTATCAGAGCAGAGCAGAGATCAAGAGCTTCCAATCGCTACCAATCTCGGGCGAAGGCGGAGCTCCAGGGACAAACGGGCTCTACAGTCAATCTCATCGCGAACCGTCGATACAGGCAGACTTCTGGCGATCAAGAACCCCTGTTTCCACTGTCAGATCGCGAAGGACCAGGCTCTGCAGGCGGAGGACCACTCCTACATCCTCACATACAAGTCGTGAAGAAACAGTGAGAAAACAAAATTAATATCTTTCATCTCTCATAAGTTAAGCTTAAGTTAAGCTTAGAAGAAGCTTAAGAAGCTTTTAAGCTTCCAAAATTTATCATCGTGCTATCAGAAGACGCCCCGAAAATCACGCGTGGCCAAAAAACGGCCCCCCCCCCTCACGAAAAAAAAACGGTGGCCTGTACTCCACCATTAAGCTCTCTTAATCCTTAAGTCAAAGCTTAAATCACTAAGCTTTCTTCAAGTCACACAATCCTCTGCAAGTCACACTGGGCAAACAAGTTCAGTAACTCCGGGTCTCGCACTTCTGAAGTCAAGTTCCGTAAGTCGACAGTAATCAAGTTCTGCAAGTTCTGCAAGTCGGCCTAAGTCCAGCAAGTCAACAACTCTGCAAGTCTGCTAAGTCTGCAACTCTGCAAGTCAGACTAAATCAGAACTGACTAGTGCTTAAAACTCCTAGAAGACTTGTTCGTATGCAAAAACTCTGAACTAGAAAGTTGCTCGCAGCAAGCTGTTCTACCTATCTACAAGTTCGTTGAAGTACTTTCAGCAAACGGAGACAGAAATATTGCAGAATTTCTGAAAATTGAAGAAGAAAATACCCAAAAAATACATAGCCTTGTAACCCCAAATTTGAGCTACGCTCATCCCGCTAACTGATTTTGAGTGAGAAAGGTTTGTTGAGTTTTACAGGATGACTACCCCACATATGGATGATCCTATGGCTGAAGACGACCTACCTGAGCCTACCATGGAACAAAAGCTAGATCTTATCATGCTACAATTGGAAGAAGAGCGAAGAGCTAGGCAAGCCTTGCAAGCGCAATTGACAAAGCTACAAGGAGCGTCCACTGATAAAGAAGAACCTCAAGCTGAAGATTTGATTCGCCGTACCATCGACGCCACTTTTGAAGCACAAACCATTCGCAAGGAATCCAAGATAAGTAAACGAAGTTTCAAGTTTCGCACTTTCAATGGCATAAGAGAAGGAAAGACTGTTTTATCATTCATTAGCCAGTTTGATGACTATTTCCATGAGGAAACTTATCCCGAAAAAGATAAAATCAAGTGTGTTACTAATCATCTGATAGACAGAGCATCACTTTGGTGGACTGTAGTCCGCAAGAGCATAGAATGTCCTGCTACATGGGAAGATTTCAAGAAGAAGTTCATGCAAAATTTCCTTCCACTGCAATTTCATGAGAAGGCTATCAAGCAATGGGATTTACTTCAACAGTGCGATCGTGAGTCTATTCCACAGTATACAGAGCGTTTTTGGAATGCACTCCTACAGCTACGCATGCTTGAAGACGTACCAGAGACGACACATAAGCGGAAGTATATGTCTGGACTTCTTGGACATTACTACACTGAAGTGAACATGTTCAAGCCTGCTACCCTTGAAGACGCCATCTTCTTAGCTCACGACACTGAAGATAAGTTACGCGGAAGAGATCGACGACCACAGCAATTCCAAGCAAACGGTAATTATGGATCTAAATAATTCAATTCCAATTTCAGAAGGTTTAATCCAGGTCATTTTTCATCACCATCTTTCCGCAAGAATTGGCCTAAACCACCTGCATTACCATCCACTGTCAATCCAAATCCTAAGCCTATTCCACAAGCAAATCCAAATATACCTAGACTCCCAGCCATTGCAAATAATGTGACCAAAGCCAAGCCCATCGTATGCTACAAGTGTCACCATCCAGGGCATCTCACAGCAAATTGTCATTCAAAGAAGCCATCATCACATATCAACTACCTTGGAGCCATGGACGAAGAAGAGCATGAGGATATGCCAGATTTCACTGAAGAAGAGGATGATCCTACTACTATTTCCGACACTTTACCAGGTATGCCTACTTCACATTCATTGTTGACTATGAAATGTATGGTGCATGGAAAAGAAAGAACTATATTGCATGATGATGGTAGTACCCATGACTTTATTTCAGCAAAATTGGTAAAGGAATTGAAATTGCATACTGTACCTACGCATTATCGCATAAAAGCTGCATTTTTAGGCACTAGGTACAATGGCACACAAGAAGTTCAAGATTTAGAAATTCAAATTGGTCCATACATTGAAAGAAGAAATTTCTTAGTTGTCCCATTACAGTCAAGTGACATTATTCTAGGAATGCCATGGAGACACCAACATAATCCCAATATAGATTATTCCACACACACAATGAATATTAATTTTCAAGGAAAATCTATTACATTATTTGGTATGCATGCATCTCATATGTTTCCACTGCTTTCGCATACTCAAGCAAAACGTGCACTACGCAAGAATACTAAATCATATCTCATTTGGGTGAATGAATTGCATGCAAAGGAAAATCATATGCACCCTAGGCATAAGGAATTTCTCGCATATTTTAAGGATTGTTTTGCAGAAGACCTACCACCAGGTTTACCTCCATCACGTCCAGAAGACCATAAGATTGACCTAATACCTGGCACACAACCACCTTGCAAAGCCCCATATAGGCACAATCAAATAGAGCAAAAAGAAATCCAGAGTCAAGTTGAAGAATTACTAAATAGAAGCTTAATTCGACCTAGCAGTTCTCCATTCGGTGCACCTGTGCTCTTAGTCAAGAAAAATAATAATACTTATCGTATGTGTATTGACTACCGAGCATTAAATAAGATCACTGTAAAGAATAGGTATCCTATACCTAGAGTTGACGACCTTATGGATAAACTGCAAGGATCTTCTATATTTAGTAAAATTGACCTTAAGTCTGGATATCATCAAGTGAGGTTAGATAGATCCGACATATTTAAGACTGCATTCAGGACACAGTTTGGCCATTACGAATTTTTAGTCATGCCATTCGGATTAACTAATGTACCTACTACTTTCAGTAGAATGATGAACCGTATTTTTCTAAAATATCAATATTGTGTGATTGTTTTCTTTGATGATATTTTAGTATTCAGTCAAAGTGAAAAAGAGCATTATGAGCATTTAACATTAGTTTTTCAATTACTGAAAGAAAATCAATTGTTTGCAAATCCTGACAAGAGTGAATTCTTTAAGACAGAAATAGAATATCTAGGTCATATTGTATCAAAATAAGGAATTAAAGTTGATCCTAAGAAAATTGACGCAATATTGCATTGGCCTGTTCCTAAAAATGTACATGAAATACGCTCATTCCTTGGTCTTGCTAGTTTCTATAGGAAGTTTGTACGTAATTTCTCATTACTTGCTTTACCATTGACCAAACTTCTTAAGAAAGGAATTGTTTATCAATGGACTGAAAATCAGCAGAAATCCTTTGACTTACTCAAACGTGCATTAACCAATGCCCCTGTTCTACAATTGCCTGACTTTAGCAGACCATTCTTTCTAGTTGTGACCGATGCTAGCGGATCAGGAATAGGAGCCGTATTAATGCAAGACAACCATCCAATAGCATATTCTAGTTCTAAGCTGAAACCCTCTGAGCTTAAATATTCCACTTATGACAAGGAACTCTTAGCAGTTGTACAAGCATTAAAACAATGGAAGCATTATTTAATGGGTTCAGAATTCATGATAAAGACTGACCAGCAAAGCATTAGACATCTACTTAGCCAACCCCAAATTTCTGACCGTCATATCAAATGGGCTTCATTCATTCAAAGTTTCCATCCTATCATTCAATACCAACCTGGAAAAGAAAATGTAGTTGCTGATGCATTGAGTAGAAGACCTGCAATTCATAATATTTCTATCATATCTTTTGATTCTTTGATTGCTATGAAAGACACATATCACCAGGATATTACTTTTCATTCTGATTGGCAAAAATTAGTTCAAAATAATTTCATTCCTGTTGATTCATTGTCATATAATGATGGATTCATGTTTTTTGAAAAGAGACTGTGTGTTACTATTCCATTCCGATCTTTTGTTTTGAATGAAATTCATTGTCCCCCATATCAAGGTCATAGAGGTATCGTTTCTACATTACGCATGTTAACTGAAGATTTTTATTGGCCGCATATGGATGCAGATGTATCTAATTTTGTTTCTGAATGTTTGATTTGTCAAAGAATAAAAAGACATCATGGTAAACAGTATGGATTATTAATGCCTTTGTCTATTCCATCTAAACCTTGGGAACATATATCTATGGATTTCATTACTGTTTTACCAAATACTAAATCTAACCATGACATGATTTGGACAATTGTAGATAGATTTAGTAAGCAAGCATATTTCATTGCATGTAAGAAAACTTTAACAGCATCACAAGCAGCACAGTTATTTTTGAAAACTATTTTTACTAACCATGGATTGCCGAAAGTGATTATTTCAGATAGAGATTCTAGATTTTGTAATAATTTTTGGATTACACTGTTTGCAAATCTAGGCACAAAAATTGATTTCTCATCTGCATTTCATCCAGAAACAAATGGACAAACAGAAGCCACAAATAGCACTATTTTAGATCTTTTACGTGCATACACTATCTCTAAACCTCAGACTTGGGATACTCATTTACATTTATTACAATTTGCTTACAGTAATACACCGCACACATCTACAAAGAAAGCACCTTTTAAAGTTATTTATGGATATAGATTATCTACCCCTGTTGCATCTTTGTCTAATAGAATTCAAAGTGCTGATGATATTGCTGTTATGCATAACACTATTTTTGATGAAGTAAAGGATATGATTGCTAAAGCCCGACAATCATATACCAAACAAGCCAACAAGAAAAGACAAGCCATGAATTTCAAAGTTAATGATTATGTTTGGCTTAGAATAGAAAAGCGTAGACTGCAAAGTGTAGATAGACATCCAGTTGTCAAGTTAGCTCCTAGATTCTACGGACCATTTAGAATCATTCATAAGATTAATGACAATGCTTTCAAGTTAGAATTGCCATCTCATTGGAAAATTCATAATACATTTCATATTAGTTTATTAAGACCATTTAGAGGCCAATTACCTATCCACCCTGTTTATGAAAACCCACCTTTACTAGAAGAAGAGACTGAAATACTTGAACCAGAAGCCATTATAGACACTGACTACATGACCACTAGAACTGGCCGAAGGTATTCTAGATATCTAGTCAAATTTAAGAACCATCCTGTAGAGGAAGCACAATGGATGCACGCTAGAGACTTAAATGCTTTCCCCACTCTATTAGCTCCACATTGAGCTAATAGCAATTGAGGTCAATTGCTATCCCACCCCGGGGGTATGATGCCAGGAGGCATATTCCACGATGGATTCCGTGAGGTTTTACGGTGGATTCCGTAAACTTAGATGACCGGGGCTCATACACAAAGAGGATTCTTTGTGCGAGAAGTTGATGGGGACGCCTGTCCTTTTCGGGCATTTCATTAATTTAGTGTGTACATGGGTGATTCCTTAGCGGGTGATTCCACAAAATGCATATTAAATTAATAAACGTTTATGAGTTTAGAGTGCGCACTCATAATAAATTAAGGTTAGGATTTATTTCTAACCAGTTGATTTATTTATGTAGCTGAAGACTGCTAGGTATTCACTTTTGTCGGTTTAATTGTGTTATTTTACTAATGATTGTGAATGCTTCAGTTGATGTGTAGAGATAGCAGCAGTGGCGGAGGAAAGCATTGGAGTCTAGCAGGTATTCGATATTTGGACTATATTTTGATAGGCGCCACGCCTATATTTTGTTATGTCTATTGAGACATCGATTATTTATTATTATTTTGTATGCGCTTATGCGACTGGATATGTTATTTCTATTTGGACATTGAGATTGGGCGTGCCAGACTCTATGGGCACCGTCCATTAGCTTTATTTTTCTATTTTTGTAGAAAGCAAACTCAAAAGCTAAAAAGCTTATCATATTTTTGTAATTGGGCTATTATTGAGCATGAAGATTGGAAATATACATAAAATACATGCTTTGTGAAGCGCTCACACAAGGCATGGGGGAGATTGAACCCAATTTGTCTCTTGCCTCTTGTCGTGCATGCTTTTACATGGGTTTTTGTGCAAAAAGGTAGAGTTCTTTGTTCTTGGGGACCTTCCGGGATTCACCACGTGAGCTATCTGCGTCCGATCTGCGCACCAATTGTAATGTTCCTTCTTTACGTTATTTTGATCTGCAAAGATGAGTTTGTCTTTACTTCTGGCACATAGTCTTCTAGCCTTTCAAACTTTGGGACTGTGATGCTGGATTGTGGATAGCAGGTGTATTCCCATGTTCTATTGTCAGCATCTTGTATCCTTGTTTTTATTTCTGAGTTAGTAGAAGGCCGGCAGTCTTTCGGAGGAATATCTTTGCTTGATCTTTCAAACTCTATGTTTGCGTCCCTTTGTGTTGGAGGAGAAGAATGATCCATAATGGATGCTTTATCAAGAGCATTCTCTGAGGGATTAGGAGAGAAGAGTTCTTCTTTATTTATCTCTTCACCAGATTCTTTTCTATCGGTTAATAGAGATGTGTCCAAAGGAAAAGACTCTTGAGATAGAGATTTACCTTGTTTTATTCCCAAGAACTCTAGGGATTGGGATATGTCCTTTTTCTCTTCTTCTATATTTGCTTTGAAGAATGTCACAGAGATATCATTTTCCTGTTGCTCTTTCAGTATGAAGAGATATTCTTTCATTATGCTGAGATTGGGTAGATCTTTCTCATACTATTGTCCAGGGAGTTGTGTAGTAGCAGCATGTTGGGACAAAGGGTTGTAGTTAGGAATGGTAGGCTCCTTTTCCCAAGGTCCATCTTCCCATGCCTTAATCCAAGCATGGTCTTGTGTTGTAACTAACTCTACTGGAGATTGAATTCTCTTTTCTATTTTGTTAGTCCGATTCTTACCACAAGGATAGGTGGACGCTTGATTATATATATAAGAATTCAATGTGTGGAAACCACGATTAGTTACCTGAGGGGGGGAAGGATAACTGAGATCTTGTCCTTCTCTTTCTTGCTGATGCTTGTGGATCTTATCTTGGTCCTAAGGAGCATCCATAGAGTACTCTCCTTTAAGGGCTTCCTTCTCTTTGATAGATCTCTGAAAGGTGTCGATGGGATTGGAACCCTTAGTACTTATCTCGCCATAGATGCAAGAGTCTTCATGATGGCACCACTTTTCTGCTTGATAGGATCTTTGGTCCAAATTTGGTTTATCTCGCAGAGAAGTAATAAGAGATCTATTAGAGTAATCCTCCTTTTGTGTAGCATAATCCTCCACGATGTGTAGTTTCTTGTATTCAGCTTTAGGAGGTTCTTCATCTTCATCTTTTTTAGCTACTATAGACCATGACTCTTGGTCATTGTCTGAGGACAATTTCCAAGATGTCGGAGGAGAAGCTTTGGGAATCTTAGCAAACACATACTACTAGTCTTGTTCTCCATCTAGAGAGAATGTCCAAGAAGGTGGAGGAGCTTTAGCATTGTTCTTTTGGAGAGAAGGTTTAAGAGTGGGCATGTCAAGCAATGGAGAGTTAGGAGAGGATTTTTTATCTTCCAATTTTGGTGTAGCTTGACTACTCCCTTTGAGCTCATTGTATTTGTTGGGCATCATGCAAAGAATATCCTGATTTTTTTTTTGCAAATCTCTGTTACAATAAGAAATAGATGAAGCAAATGATGACTCCTTACTAGCATCCTGAGTTGGAGACGCCAAATCTTGGTTCTTCAAAACACAAGTAGTTGGAATACAACCAGTGGGGCAGATGATGACCTCTTTTCATCCTGTTGGCCAGGATCTTCTTTGTCCAAATCTTTATCTTCCAATGAATGTAATGGAGAACAATAAGAAATGAATGGCTGTCATGTTCTCTTACCAAGAGTAAGACAATGTTGTTGAGGAAGAGGAGAGGAACGTGATGCCAATTCTTTAAGTTCTTCATCAAGATCAGGAGAAGTAGACTGTGTAGAGACACCAGAAGATCGAGATGCATCATTCTTGGTTTGATCTTTTGAATCACCAAGTTGAGGCCGTAAAGTAACACCAAGCCGAGGTTGCGGAGTAACATCTGAATTCCTTCCCTTAGAAATAGGCAAAGAACCAAATGCTAGATCCTTGTGTTGATTTTGGGAATCCATAGAATTAGGCTGTTGAGGTTCGATTGAAGAACTAGATACAAGATCTCTTTGTTTATCTTGAAGAATAACGAGATGAAACTGTTGGTGCATAACAGAAGGAGATCTAGATATGTTGACGGGACATTAGGAGAATCTCGTGCAAGTTGTTCATTATTATCTATGGTATGAAGAGGATGGGATTGCTGAGGAACATCAGGACTAATGGAATGGTTAGATGTGATAAGGAAGGAGTAATGTGGAACACTAGATACAAGGCTTTTTTGTTTTTCTATGAGTTGTCCTATATGACTAGTAACTATATTTACAAGTTCCTTAATGCCATGGAGAGTGGATTCTATAGAAGGATTTTTATGAACATTAGTAGGGTGATTAGAATAGGATAGGGGCTCAACAGGATTATTGCTTTGAATAGATTTTTTAGATTTTTTAGAAGGGATGTTATAGGATAAAGATTCTAAGGAATTAGAAGGAGAAGGGGATTTTCGTAAGAGATAATGGGGTTTAGTGCTAGAACGAACCCTTTTAAGGATGTCACTGAAATTTACCTCATAGACAGAAACTTCGTCACACTTGGAATCCCTTTCGTTCATATGAAGCGCAGGTGGTTGTTGGGCAGAAGCAGACTCTACTTCATCATTAATGTTGGAGGCACGCGAACTCATCCGAACTTAAAACGAGGCCATAATAATTTCGGAATGGACGATCTCGAATTGCAACAGAACACTGGGACTTGAGCCAAACGCCTATACCACCACGGCCAATGGCAAACACGGCAATAATGCCCGTATAGGATCTCAGATTGCAAGAGAACACAACTCCAGAACTCGAAACGCTTATGGCTCTGATACCAACTTCAAAGCGAGCGCATGGAAACACCAACACGAACGAAGAAAGCAAGACCAGACAGGAGACAGAGACCACTTGTTATAGGAGACCAAGCCGATATGTATTGCATGAGGAGCATGAAGCTTCTTGTACAAGGTAGAGAAGGGTTCATGAAGTAGGTGGATATGGTGGAAGGGGTAGTTACAAGAGTGTGTGGTAGGCAAGATGAAGAGGTATGAGGCTTAGGCTAAAGTGGTAGAGGAAGAAGGAAGCCTGGGAGAAGTGGTGGAGGTAGCTTGATGGAGAAGGTAGTCGGAAAGCTTGGAGGAGTATGGCGGAGAGCTTCGTACGACGAGGATATGGACAAGGGAAGAGTATGGAAGCTTGAAGTGGTGTGAGGGTAAAGCTTGGAGCAGTGTGAGGATAACAAGAAGGAAGCTTGGAAAGGAAGGAAGCTTTGGAGAGAAAGGAAGCTTGGGGAGAAAGGACCTTGGAGAGAATTACGGCTATGCAGGAAGGAAGATTGAAGCAGCTAGAGGGTAAGAGCTTGAGGTAGTGAGGGTTTACACAAGGGAAGTTTGAGGGAGAAGCTTGTGGAAGAAGGCTTGCGTAAGGGAAGCTTGGAGAGGAAGCTTGTGTACAAGGGTAGCTTGGAGAGGAAGCTTGTGTACAAGGGTAGCTTGGAGAGGAAGCTTGAGAGAGAAGATGTATACAAGGGAAGCTTGGAGAGGAAGGAAGCTTGAGAGAGATGGTGTATACAAGGGAAGCTTGAAGAGGGAGAGAGAGATGGAAGCTTGGAGAAGAAGGTATGTGTACAAGGAAGCTTGAGGAAGAAGGTAAGTAAGGCTTGTTGAGCACCTCCTAACTATGTAATACACTCGAAAGAAAAGAACTGTACAAGGGCGGAGAGTAAAATGAAAACTCCACACAAAAACTCTACCCTCTCTATGGATGAGAGATCCCCCTTTTATAGTTGCAAGGAAGTCCCTTTTACAATATAATAGATGGATTCTTTATTCTAGAGAAGGAAGTCTCTAGAAGGTGGTTTTTTGTAAAACCATGGGAAAGTCACATGGTTTTCATGCGAAATGGTTTTCCGTATGAGAGCCACATGTTTCTTCACATGGGAGAGTACGGTTCTCATACGAATTGTCTTTTTGATTTTTCCACGTGCTAACACTTTGGTTTTTTGTATTTTTATTTTGATACCATGTACCTTTTCAAAAAGTCCTTTTTGTACATAGCTCACATTTTGGAGTTCTTTCCTACCTTCTTTGGGTTCCTTTTTGAAGAAGGCTTGTCAAGCTTCCTTAATCCATAGCTGGCTAGAAATGCACATTTGAGTAAAACCCTAAACCCTCACAACCGGTTTAGAATTTAGGGTTTAGGGTTTAGGGTTTAGGGTTCAAGGTTCAGGGTTCAAGGTTCAAGATTCAGCGGTTAGGCGTCAGGGGTCAGGGCTCAAGCATCAGGGTTTATGGTATTCAGGGTTTTTAGGGTTTAGGGTATCAGAGTTGTAAGAGTTTCGAGTTCTTGAGTTGTGTTCTCTTGCAATTTGAGATCTTATACGTGCATTATTGCTCTGTTTGCCGTTGGCCGTGGTGTCATATGCATTTGGCTCAAGTCCCGATGTTAGGGTTTAGGGTTTAGGGCTCAGGGCTCAGGGTTAGCGATTAAGGATTTAGGGTTTAGGGTTAGGGTTTAGGGTTAAGGGTTTAGGGTTAAGGGTTTAGGATTTAGGGTTTGGGATTTGGGGTTTGGCGTTTGGGGTTTGGGGTTTGGGGTTTGGGGTTTGGGGTTTAGGGTTTAGGGTTTAGGGTTTAGGGTTTGGGGTTTGGGGTTTGGGGTTTGGGGTTTAGACTGTACGATGAAGTGGAAGCTAGACTAGCAATGAATACAGGAAGAGGAGTCCTACCTCCTCTGGTGCCAGGAATGATGTACCCACCAAATGCAGTCCCAGGGACTGTTCCCTAGCCCTACCAACAGATCCCCTCGGTATCACAGTACAGTGCACCAAATCCACAGTGGCCACAATCCATGCCTCAAATGATGGCTCAACCACAACAACAATGGTCCCAACCAATTTCCTCAATGACAAATCAGCAGCGACAGTGGAATCCTACCAACTGGAGCCAACAGCCAACAGTTCAAACAGGAGCACTGAATCAGAACCAGAACAGAGACCCCTCTGTACCAGCCCAACCAGTTTATGCAGTGATTACAGAGACTCCTCAAAACCCTCCTGCCAGTACGTCCGGAGGAGAAAGCTTGAAGGATTATTTATCCAACTCAGTTGCAAACATTAAAAAGGAGTTGATGGATGTGATTACAGAGCAACTACAGACGCTGAAAGTGAACACAGCAAGCATATCCAACGTTGCAAGAGCAGGAAGAGATGTGATGCGGTCAAATACTTGGTGTGGTAAGTGTCATCAAGCAGGCCATTTAGCCACTGAATGTACACGAAAACCAACCATCCCTGGAGCCTTCTGTTCCTACTGTTTGCGGAAGAATCATACAGAGGACATTTGCTCTCTGAAGGAGATGCATGATAGGAGAAGGAAGGAAGAAGACGCAAGATTCAACCTGCTGGAATCCAAAATGACAACACAAGATATTGGACCCAAGCCTAGAGAGTTTGGTCCTAATTTCGGACCCAGAAGATTTTCCTCTCAAAGTTACAGAGGAAGACAGTCTGGCGGTGGTCAGAGATCAGAAGTGGAATGTTACAGATGCGGAGAAAAGGGACACATTTCACCAAATTGTCCAAATCCTCGAAGGTCAGTGGATTACAAGCCCTTATGCAGTCGATGCAAAGGAGAAGGCCACACAGCAAAAGACTGTCCAAGCCCAGCCCAGTGAAAAACAGTGCTACTGATAGTCCGTCCAAGGCCCAAGAGCCTACCTCTAATTTAGTGGAATTGGAAGTTACTGCCATCACGCATGCAAAGCAGAAGGAACCACCTATCCAGAAAGAAAATAACCCTCCTGCCAGAACAGTGAAGTTCAATCTTCCACCAGAAGAACAGAACAGAACAGAGCCTAACAGTGCCGTACAGAGCACTACAGTGCCACAGAGAGTTACAGAGACAGGACCAGAGGTCCAGGATACAGAAGAGGAGGAAGTGCCACAAGTGGCAGAAGAAGTTCCTGTAATTCCTCTGATGGAAGAAAGAGGGAAAATGAAAATGGGTGTTGCTCCATTCCCTAACCGGTTAGAGAAGCCAGTGGATCCTATTAAGGAATACGATCTAGTTAGAGATCTAGATACCTTTAAACCAAACCTCACATTCCGACAATTATTGATGTTGTCTCCCAGTTGCCGGAAAAGATTCAAAAGTATACTGACAAAAAGACGTGGTTTAAGGATTGCTCCCTCAACAGTAACAAAGTCCAACAAGGCTCCAGAGCCTGTAAAAGAAGTGGATGTGGCTAATGCTTTCCTAGATCCGGGTACTCCAGAGACTGGCGCGTGGATAGAAGGCTGCTTCATTGCAAATGCACTGATTGATGGTGGTTCATCAGTGAACATTATGACGGATGTGACAATAAAGGATCTAGGCCTACAAGGTGTGCAACCCACCCAATGGCTCATCAAACTGGCGGATCAGAGTAGAATCAAGCCTTTGGGCATTCTTCCATATGTGAAGACTACTGTGGCTGGAAAAGATTATTGGCTGACCTATTTGGTGGTGAAGCCAAACTCTTATGGTACATCCTATCCCCTGTTACTGGGCAGACCATGGCTTTTTGAAGCCAGAGCAAGGACGGATTGGTTTAAAGGAACTTTGACCTTGGGCAGAGGACCCAACAAAGTGGTGCTGAAACTGTATGGTTCTCAAAAAGGACATGGATCCACCTCCTTGGAATTATCTTTTGATTCCCCTAACGAGGCTACAGATGGAACATCAGCAGACGAAGATGCTGTCAAACAGATCTTTCCCAAGAAAACAGTGGCACATTCTTTAACAGTGGATACTGTAAGCCGACTTCCAAAAGATGCAAAGCCATTATCAATGGGTGAATACTTCCTGCCTGAACCAGAAATGACTTCGGAAATCACTTCTGACATTGAGATAGAAGCATGGATGTACTGCTCTCCCTGTTACATGGCCACAGCAGAAGCAGAAGCAGAGGCAGAGGCAGAAGAGGAAACAGAGAATCTATTCTTCTGTTACAGAGCTCCTACAGAAGCAGAAACAGAAGCAGAAACAGAAGCAGGAGCAGAAGCAGAAGCAGAGACAGAAACAGAGACAGAAGAGGATGGATATGATATGGACGAAGAAGATTATGAAAGTGAAATGGAAGAGTCTATCCCACCTGAAGAGGATACATTTGAGGAAGAAGTTCCAGAAGCATCAGAAGCCGATGAGCTCATGCTATGGGACAGCATGGTGATGGTACCATTTGGTCTGGTAAATGGATTTTCTCATATGCCAAACCTTTATAAGACGTGGATTAAGAAGAACAAGCCGTCTTTTAGCAGTGGCTCATGCCGTCCTAACCTATCCTTGCCAAAGAAAGATGATGATGATGCACCGTGCCAACAAGCACCAGTCCCACCAACCCAACAGAAATTAGAGGGTCCCTGTTATGCGACGTTCCTGGATGTGTCATCTTCAGAAGAGGAGTCCTCAAGCCAAGAGGTAATTACTTTTGAAACCAAACCCGAAACAACCCTTATCCCATTCCAACATCTCAAGGAGCAACCTAAGTCTCCACCAAAAGAAGTAAGTTCTAGTGGGACATCAGACGAGGACACCACTCCCTTGAAGGAGTCGGATCTCTACCCAGAAGTAGTCCGCGGGACCTTCATCCGGGAAGTAGAAGGTGAAAGGCAATTAACCTTTGTGGATGCAGATGGCACTGAACGCCACTTGAAGGTGGGTAGCAGTCTCCCAGAAGAGGAGTTGTTAACCTTGTACAACTTGTTGAAAGAAAATTTGGACGTGTTTGCGTGGTCCTACAAAGACCTAAAGGGGATTGATCCCACAATATGTCAACATCATATTGACTTGGAGCCTGATGCCAAGCCAGTACGGCAACGACAGAGGCGAATGAACCCGAATTATTCCACATTGGTGAAAGCGGAGCTGTTGAAGCTTCTGGAAGCCGAGTTCATTTATCTAGTGGCAAATAGTGAATGGGTTTCACCCATCGTGGTTGTACCCAAGAAGAATGGCAAATTGCGAATATGTGTGGATTTCCAAAAGCTTAATTCCAAGACAAAGAAGGATCACTTTCCAATCCCTTTCACAGACCAACTGTTGGACACAGTGGCAGGACATGAACTTTATTCTCTTTTGGATGGATTCAGCGGATACAACCAAGTCCAAATCGCAGAAGAAGACCAATCCAAAACAACCTTCACCACAGAATGGGGGACCTACGCTTACCGAGTGATGCCATTTGGGCTCTGCAATGCCCCTGCTACTTTTCAACGAGTCATGATGGCCGCATTTCAAAATCATCTGCACGACTTTATTGAGGTATATTTGGATGACTTCTGTGTTTATAGCTTGATCCGTGAACACTGGGGACATTTGGAACAATGCTTTGACCGATGCCGGGAGTATGGGATTTCCCTCAACCCCGACAAATGCATCTTTGGGGTTTCTTCTGGAGTTCTGTTGGGCCACATTGTCTCAGCACAAGGGATATCAACAGACCCTGCAAAGATCGAAAAGATTGCAGCTCTGACAGCACCCACCAACCTCAAACAGTTGAGGGGATTCCTAGGCCATGTGGGTTACTACAGACGGTTCATAGCCCACTTTGCAACAAAGGCAACTTCCTTGCACAAGCTTCTGAGGAAAGATGCAGAGTTTACTTGGACAGAAGAATGTGACAAAGCCTTCCACACTCTGAAGCAGTGTCTGATAGAGGCACCCATTCTGCAACCTCCTGATTGGACGAAAGAGTTCCACGTACACACTGATGCATCAATTGAAGGCTTAGGTGCTGTCTTGTGCCAAAAGGGTTCCTCGAAGTTGGATCAACCGATCTATTATGCAAGCCAAAAAGTCACTGATAGGGAACGGAACTATACAGTGACCGAGCTGGAGTGCTTGGCAATGGTGTTTGCCCTGGAGAAGTTTCGCCATTACCTCCTATCTACCCACTTTAAATTTTATGTGGATCATGAGGCCCTATCCTTCCTAATGAACAAAGCAGATGTGAAAGGACGAATGATGAGATGGCTCCTTCTATTCCACGAGTTCGACTTTGAGGTGATTACTAAGCCTGGTCGTTCCCATGTTCTGGCTGATCATCTGTCGCGTATCCCACAAACTGCAGACGAGGAGCAGGATGATCCAGACCTCCCTGATGCTTCCCTATTCTTGGTAGAGACTGTAACTCCCTGGTATGCAGACATTGCCAATCTGTTGGCAACCCAACAGTACCCTCCTGGTATCTCTAGTCGGGAAAGGAAGAAGCTCATGCTAGAATCAGCCCCATACACCCTGCTAGGTGGTGCACTGTATAAGAAAGGAAAAGATGAAGTACTCAGAAGATGTGTTGCAGGAGATGAGATTGGGATTGTTCTAAAGGCTTGCCACGACGAGCCATGTGGAGGTCACTTTGCAGGAGAAGCTACGGCCAGGAAGGCTCTGCTAGCAGGTTATTGGTGGCCTACCATCCACAAAGATTCCTATGATTACTGTAAAAGATGTGATGCTTGTCAAAGAATGGGGAAACCCACCAAGACAAGTGCCATGCCATTACAACCTATCCTTCCGTTGAAGCCGTTTGAGAAGTGGGGCATTGACTTCGTAGGTCCGATCGACCCTCCTACCAGAAGGAAACAGAACAGATACATCCTCGTATGTACGGATTATGTCACAAAGTGGTGTGAAGCTAAAGCCCTAAAGTGGGACGATGGTAACAGCATAGCCCTGTTCATGTACGAGAATATCATCACCCGTTTTGGCAGTCCCTTAGAGCTGGTAAGTGACAGAGGCACTCATTTCCTTAACAAAGTCATGGAAGAGTTGACAGAGTTGTATAAGATCCGCCATCGCAAGTCCACTCCCTATTACCCCAGAGCCAACGGCCAAGTCGAAGTCACCAATCGCATCCTCTGCTCGATCCTGACAAGAACGATTGCCGCACATCGTCGTGATTGGGATGATCGACTTACAGAGGTTCTCTGGGCGTACAGAACCTCCCATAAAGCAGCAACAGGACAGACACCTTTCCAGCTGGTGTATGGTACAGAAGCTGTTTTTTCTGTTGAACTGGAACTACCCTCTTTGAGAGTGGCTATCAAAAAGCGTTTGGGGGATGATGATTCACTGCAACGCCGTCTCCTGCACTTGGAATGTTTGGACGAAATTCGTCGGATGGCTCTACAGTGCATGGAAGCCACCCAAGCCCGACGTAAGGCTTACCATGACAGTTTCATCAAGCACAAAGAGTTCAAAGAAGGTGATTTGGTCCTAGCCTATAATTCACGCTTTGACAAGTTTCCTGGCAAGCTCCAACAGCGGTGGATGGGCCCCTATAAGGTACTTGCAGTCAACCCTAATGGCTCTGTCCAAGTGCAGACCGTTGATGCCTCTGATGATCCCTTTCTGATCAATGGATATCGCCTGAAGAAGTACTTCCCTCCTTGGGGATCTTGACAATTACGGTCGCTTGATCTTTTCCCTCGTTGGCGCGACACTGTACTTGTTATGATGCTACTTCTGATAGTCGTTCTTCAATCACTCCTGATGAAGTGGACGCAACCCTCTGTCCCCTCCAAACCCCCTTCTAGTCTTGATTTCTTATCCTCTATTTTCCACCGGCGACAGTGGCGAGGTGGGTTCTGACAAATGGTAGTTCTGCCATTCCCTTGCTCAATCTTGAAACGAAAAAAAAAAACATATCGGTCATGGGAGAAAAGGACTAAGGTCCCTGTCATGCCGATCTATTCTTCGGGAAAAGGTGGAAACACCCTCGAGAATAGGGAAAAATAAGAAAAAGAAAAAGAAAAAAAAACAAAGAAGAAGAAAAAAAAAACAAGAAAAAAAAAACAAAACAAATCTGTTATGAGAGAAAAGGAAGCAATTCCCTGTCATAGCAGGCCTCGTTCCAAGAAAATGTGATAAACACCCTTGGGCGAGAAGCTGGCTGTGGAAAAGGTGGTAACACCCAGCAGTCCAGAAAGTGGATTCATTAATTGATATCCCTAGGATCCAATTCCGACGCTGCCTCCCTTGGTACGCTGTGTCATGGGTCTCTCTGCAAAGCATCTAATTGTCCTCTAGCAGACAACATGTTCTTATCCAATACAATAATCGATTTGATGGCTACCTCCCTGGGTACGCCTCTTCAACAACTGATGACGCGATCTTCATCGACAAACAATCGAGTGATGTGAGCTTTCATCCTAACCGGATGGGGAAGTGAGTACGGTTGCCCTCTGTATCTATCAACAGAGAGTGAGACAGAGGGTGGGGCGAGAGACCAGTTTTTTCCCTTCAAATCAAATGTGAGGTGAGAAGTGTGAATGAAGTGTTGCACGCACGGGATGGGCCTCTCAAAGCACAAAGCACAATTTGTTTCTGTGCACTGCACTATAAGGCTCCCTGGCCTTCATTCTTGCACTGTATGCCGACACAGGGCGGGATGCACAGTTGCACCATCAAATGCGCACAACGCATACAACCTTTGCACAAGCGACTGTGAGGATTACATCAATGGGTTTCAAGAAAAGGCTGCCCTCCTGTATCTATCCACAGAGCGTGAGACAGAGGGTGGGTTGAGTGTGACTGGAGTTTCTTCAATCATTTACCGAGAGGTGAGATTGAGGGACGTTACGACACTTGGAGTCAGGTATGTTCCCGTTTTCCTATGCACACATGGGATGGGTCTTTACCGTCATCACAAGACACGTCACCCTGTTCTGTACACGGCACTGTAAGGCTCCCTTGCCTTTCTCCTTGCACCTATGCCAGACGGGTTGGACGCACTAATGCACCATCAACTGTGCACCCTGGCATACTTCCTTTGCACCATTTCCCCCTTGTTGATTCCTCAACCGGGTATGAGATATGGGTTTTTAATCATTCTTCCGCGAGTGATAATTAGTCATGGGGCGAGTGACTGTTCTTTCATTCCAATTGAGTGACTGTGAGTTGAGTGTAGTATCCCTCATCATCATCGACGAATTTCTTGCGATTCCTTCCATCAGCTACCTCCCTGGGTGCTGCCGCGTGGTCCCTGCCATGACGAACGTGTGCTGAGAAGATGCCTTGGTCCCTCCAGCGCCGACAACAACACTGGACGTGCCATCGATACTCAACCTTGATTCTTGACGAAACGGGCCAAGTTTTTCTAACCCTACAACTTCTGTTTCTTAGTGATGGTCATGTTTTAAGTGTGGGGAAGTTAGTGGATGGTCTGTGGCGTGGTCCTAGGTCCCTGTTGTTCGGTTAACCCTATCCGTTAAGGTCTTAAGTGTGGGGACGCGTCCCTGCGCGTCTCCCGTGCATACTTTTCTGCATATGCCTTAACATGTTCATGCATGAATGCCTTGCCTTGCTTTTACCCTAATGGGATCCCTTCCCAACCACCCGGTTATGTTCCACCCACTCTTGGGGCTGTTCCCTTGCAGTTTTTCTTCATTTCTTGATTTTGAGGTCTTTCTATGTGAATGTACCCTACGTTCACCAAAGTCCTCATCCAACCTCATAGCCCTGTTCCCCCCATTGAACTGATCATTTTTCCTTTTTACCTACCCCTGTTCTGGTGCACCGTTTTTGAGTTATTAATTTTTGAAGTATTTTACGCAATTTAGACGATTTTCCATGTGAACGCACTTTTCTTGCTTTGGACTTATGCTCTGACGTCATAGCCCTGACTAGCGCTTTTTCCCTGACATTTTTCCTTTTTATTCCGTATCATTCCGATACACGGTTTGCCCATTATTAATTTTCCAGTTTTTAAGATTTTTTTTCTGCGTATTTTTGATATTTTTTCATGTGAACCTGCCCTATTTGTATAGGAATTCTAATTTGATTTGACAGCTGTGTCCCCTGTGCCTTCCCCCACCTTTTTCCTTTTTCCTCCACCCTTTTTCGACTTCTGGATTTTTACTTATTAAATTTTAAATGACTTTTCGGGAGTATTTTTGGAGTTTTTCACATATGAACCCCTCTTACTTCCACCGGAACTGCGGTTTAACATGATAACCCTGTGCCACCCCTTCCTGCGGACATTTTTCCTTCTTACTGCATGTCATTCCGGTGAATGGGTTGTCCGCTATTAATTTCTGATCCCATTTTCGGGTTTATTTTTTGGGTTTTCCCCATGTGAGCGCATCTTCTCTCAGTCGGGATTATGTTTTGATGTGATAGGATTGTCGGACACATCTTTTTGCACAGTTTTCCTTTTTTCTGCACCTCATTCCGATGCATGGATCTTTCGATATTAATTTTTAAATTGCGTTTTTTGTTTGTTTTTTGTGTTTTTTGCACGTGACCGCCCTTTACCCCTCTTGGAACCCCCGTCCCGTATTTTCCTTGTTTTCCCCCTATCGTCCTGCCCACCTTTTGTTTTTACGCTATTTCGTTTTGACGTCCGGATTGGGAGTTATTAATTTTTCTTTATTTTTACGTTTTTTCTCGCGCCCGTTTTGCGCCTGAACGCGTCCTTTTTCGATTTTACGCGTCTCCACGCGCCCCGGTCGTGTCCGCGTAAGCCGTACCGTCTTCCTCGCGCCATTTCAATCCCGTCACGGCAAATTTTTTTACCCCGCCTCGCGCACGCGCGCGCTACGGGGGTACGCGCCCATGGGCCCCCATCCCTTCCCCCCACCTGCCCACCCCATGGCCCCCCCTGGGCCCCCACCCCTTTCCCCTAACTGACTACCCCTGCCCCCAACCGCCCGTGACTCTCTCTCTCTCTCTCTCTTTCTTTCTTTCTCTCTCTCTCAGCGTTTCCTCCCCCAGCACCTTCTCCCTCCCCCAGCGTTCCCTCCCCCAGCACCTCCCTCCCCCCACTCCTTCGTCTTCTCCCCCAGCACTCCCTCCGCCAGCGCCTCCCTCCCCGCACTCCTTCGCGTCCCTCCGCCAGCGCCTACTACCTCCCTCTGCCAGCGCCTACTACCTCCCCGCCCGCCAGCGCCTCCTGCTACTCCCTCCGCCAGCGCCTCCTGCTACTCCCTCCGCCAGTGCCTACTCCCTCCTACCCCGCCAGCGCCTGCTCCCTCCCTCGGCGCCCGCACTTCCTACTCCGCCAGCGCAGCCTCCTACTCCCTTCCCCGTGCAGCCTCCTACTCCCCCTCGCCAGCACCTACTTCCTCCCCCCCGCCAGTACTTCCTCCCCGCCGCCTGGACACGCGCCCGCCAGCGTTCCGATCGCCGTCGCCGCCGTTGCCGCCGAGTGGAGCCGCCGCAATGCCGCCCACTACTTCATTCTCCTCCCCCTCTCTAATCCTTTAGGTTAGTTAAACTAACCTTTAATTTAGTTTAGGGTTTAGGGCTTAGGCTTTAGGGTTAAGGGTTAAGGGTTAGGGTTAGGGTTTAGGGTTTAGGTTTTAGGGTTTAGGGTTTAGGGTTTAGGGTTTAGGGTTTAGGGTTTAGGGTTAAGGGTTTAGGGTTAAGGGTTTAGGGTTAAGGGTTTAGGGTTAAGGGTTAAGGGTTAAGGGTTTAGGGTTTAGGGTTAAGGGTTTAGGGTTAAGGGTTTAGGGTTAAGGGTTTAGGGTTTAGGGTTAAGGGTTTAGGGTTAAGGGTTTAGGGTTAAGGGTTTAGGGTTAAGGGTTTAGGGTTAAGGGTTTAGGGTTAAGGGTTTAGGGTTAAGGGTTTAGGGTTAAGGGTTTAGGGTTAAGGGTTTAGGGTTAAGGGTTTAGGGTTTAGGGTTTAGGGTTTAGGGTTTAGGGTTTAGGGTTTAGGGTTTAGGGTTTAGGGTTTAGGGTTTAGGGTTTAGGGTTTAGGGTTTAGGGTTTAGGGTTTAGGGTTTAGGGTTTAGGGTTTTAGGGTTTAGGGTTTAGGGTTTAGGGTTTAGGGTTTAGGGTTTAGGGTTTAGGGTTTAGGGTTTAGGGTTTAGGGTTTAGGGTTTAGGGTTTAGGGTTTAGGGTTTAGGGTTTAGGGTTTAGGGTTTAGGGTTTAGGGTTTAGGGTTTAGGGTTTAGGGTTTAGGGTTTAGGGTTTAGGGTTTAGGGTTTAGGGTTTAGGGTTTAGGGTTTAGGGTTTAGGGTTTAGGGTTTAGGGTTTAGGGTTTAGGGTTTAGGGTTTAGGGTTTAGGGTTTAGGGTTTAGGGTTTAGGGTTTAGGGTTTAGGGTTTAGGGTTTAGGGTTTAGGGTTTAGGGTTTAGGGTTTAGGGTTTAGGGTTTAGGGTTTAGGGTTTAGGGTTTAGGGTTTAGGGTTTAGGGTTTAGGGTTTAGGGTTTAGGGTTTAGGGTTTAGGGTTTAGGGTTTAGGGTTTAGGGTTTAGGGTTTAGGGTTTAGGGTTTAGGGTTTAGGGTTTAGGGTTTAGGGTTTAGGGTTTAGGGTTTAGGGTTTAGGGTTTAGGGTTTAGGGTTTAGGGTTTAGGGTTTAGGGTTTAGGGTTTAGGGTTTAGGGTTTAGGGTTTAGGGTTTAGGGTTTAGGGTTTAGGGTTTAGGGTTTAGGGTTTAGGGTTTAGGGTTTAGGGTTTAGGGTTTAGGGTTTAGGGTTTAGGGTTTAGGGTTTAGGGTTTAGGGTTTAGGGTTTAGGGTTTAGGGTTTAGGGTTTAGGGTTTAGGGTTTAGGGTTTAGGGTTTAGGGTTTAGGGTTTAGGGTTTAGGGTTTAGGGTTTAGGGTTTAGGGTTTAGGGTTTAGGGTTTAGGGTTTAGGGTTTAGGGTTTAGGGTTTAGGGTTTAGGGTTTAGGGTTTAGGGTTTAGGGTTTAGGGTTTAGGGTTTAGGGTTTAGGGTTTAGGGTTTAGGGTTTAGGGTTTAGGGTTTAGGGTTTAGGGTTTAGGGTTTAGGGTTTAGGGTTTAGGGTTTAGGGTTTAGGGTTTAGGGTTTAGGGTTTAGGGTTTAGGGTTTAGGGTTTAGGGTTTAGGGTTTAGGGTTTAGGGTTTAGGGTTTAGGGTTTAGGGTTTAGGGTTTAGGGTTTAGGGTTTAGGGTTTTTTAGGGTTTTTTTAGGGTTAGGGTTTAGGGTTTAGGGTTTAGGGTTTAGGGTTTAGGGTTTAGGGTTTAGGGTTTAGGGTTTAGGGTTTAGGGTTTAGGGTTTAGGGTTTAGGGTTTAGGGTTTAGGGTTTAGGGTTTAGGGTTTAGGGTTTAGGGTTTAGGGTTTAGGGTTTAGGGTTTAGGGTTTAGGGTTTAGGGTTTAGGGTTTAGGGTTTAGGGTTTAGGGTTTAGGGTTTAGGGTTTAGGGTTTAGGGTTTAGGGTTTAGGGTTTAGGGTTTAGGGTTTAGGGTTTAGGGTTTAGGGTTTAGGGTTTAGGGTTTAGGGTTTAGGGTTTAGGGTTTAGGGTTTAGGGTTTAGGGTTTAGGGTTTAGGGTTTAGGGTTTAGGGTTTAGGGTTTAGGGTTTAGGGTTTAGGGTTTAGGGTTTAGGGTTTAGGGTTTAGGGTTTAGGGTTTAGGGTTTAGGGTTTAGGGTTTAGGGTTTAGGGTTTAGGGTTTAGGGTTTAGGGTTTAGGGTTTAGGGTTTAGGGTTTAGGGTTTAGGGTTTAGGGTTTAGGGTTTAGGGTTTAGGGTTTAGGGTTTAGGGTTTAGGGTTTAGGGTTTAGGGTTTAGGGTTTAGGGTTTAGGGTTTAGGGTTTAGGGTTTAGGGTTTAGGGTTTAGGGTTTAGGGTTTAGGGTTTAGGGTTTAGGGTTTAGGGTTTAGGGTTTAGGGTTTAGGGTTTAGGGTTTAGGGTTTAGGGTTTAGGGTTTAGGGTTTAGGGTTTAGGGTTTAGGGTTTAGGGTTTAGGGTTTAGGGTTTAGGGTTTAGGGTTTAGGGTTTAGGGTTTAGGGTTTAGGGTTTAGGGTTTAGGGTTTAGGGTTTAGGGTTTAGGGTTTAGGGTTTAGGGTTTAGGGTTTAGGGTTTAGGGTTTAGGGTTTAGGGTTTAGGGTTTAGGGTTTAGGGTTTAGGGTTTAGGGTTTAGGGTTTAGGGTTTAGGGTTTAGGGTTTAGGGTTTAGGGTTTAGGGTTTAGGGTTTAGGGTTTAGGGTTTAGGGTTTAGGGTTTAGGGTTTAGGGTTTAGGGTTTAGGGTTTAGGGTTTAGGGTTTAGGGTTTAGGGTTTAGGGTTTAGGGTTTAGGGTTTAGGGTTTAGGGTTTAGGGTTTAGGGTTTAGGGTTTAGGGTTTAGGGTTTAGGGTTTAGGGTTTAGGGTTTAGGGTTTAGGGTTTAGGGTTTAGGGTTTAGGGTTTAGGGTTTAGGGTTTAGGGTTTAGGGTTTAGGGTTTAGGGTTTAGGGTTTAGGGTTTAGGGTTTAGGGTTTAGGGTTTAGGGTTTAGGGTTTAGGGTTTAGGGTTTAGGGTTTAGGGTTTAGGGTTTAGGGTTTAGGGTTTAGGGTTTAGGGTTTAGGGTTTAGGGTTTAGGGTTTAGGGTTTAGGGTTTAGGGTTTAGGGTTTAGGGTTTAGGGTTTAGGGTTTAGGGTTTAGGGTTTAGGGTTTAGGGTTTAGGGTTTAGGGTTTAGGGTTTAGGGTTTAGGGTTTAGGGTTTAGGGTTTAGGGTTTAGGGTTTAGGGTTTAGGGTTTAGGGTTTAGGGTTTAGGGTTTAGGGTTTAGGGTTTAGGGTTTAGGGTTTAGGGTTTAGGGTTTAGGGTTTAGGGTTTAGGGTTTAGGGTTTAGGGTTTAGGGTTTAGGGTTTAGGGTTTAGGGTTTAGGGTTTAGGGTTTAGGGTTTAGGGTTTAGGGTTTAGGGTTTAGGGTTTAGGGTTTAGGGTTTAGGGTTTAGGGTTTAGGGTTTAGGGTTTAGGGTTTAGGGTTTAGGGTTTAGGGTTTAGGGTTTAGGGTTTAGGGTTTAGGGTTTAGGGTTTAGGGTTTAGGGTTTAGGGTTTAGGGTTTAGGGTTTAGGGTTTAGGGTTTAGGGTTTAGGGTTTAGGGTTTAGGGTTTAGGGTTTAGGGTTTAGGGTTTAGGGTTTAGGGTTTAGGGTTTAGGGTTTAGGGTTTAGGGTTTAGGGTTTAGGGTTTAGGGTTTAGGGTTTAGGGTTTAGGGTTTAGGGTTTAGGGTTTAGGGTTTAGGGTTTAGGGTTTAGGGTTTAGGGTTTAGGGTTTAGGGTTTAGGGTTTAGGGTTTAGGGTTTAGGGTTTAGGGTTTAGGGTTTAGGGTTTAGGGTTTAGGGTTTAGGGTTTAGGGTTTAGGGTTTAGGGTTTAGGGTTTAGGGTTTAGGGTTTAGGGTTTAGGGTTTAGGGTTTAGGGTTTAGGGTTTAGGGTTTAGGGTTTAGGGTTTAGGGTTTAGGGTTTAGGGTTTAGGGTTTAGGGTTTAGGGTTTAGGGTTTAGGGTTTAGGGTTTAGGGTTTAGGGTTTAGGGTTTAGGGTTTAGGGTTTAGGGTTTAGGGTTTAGGGTTTAGGGTTTAGGGTTTAGGGTTTAGGGTTTAGGGTTTAGGGTTTAGGGTTTAGGGTTTAGGGTTTAGGGTTTAGGGTTTAGGGTTTAGGGTTTAGGGTTTAGGGTTTAGGGTTTAGGGTTTAGGGTTTAGGGTTTAGGGTTTAGGGTTTAGGGTTTAGGGTTTAGGGTTTAGGGTTTAGGGTTTAGGGTTTAGGGTTTAGGGTTTAGGGTTTAGGGTTTAGGGTTTAGGGTTTAGGGTTTAGGGTTTAGGGTTTAGGGTTTAGGGTTTAGGGTTTAGGGTTTAGGGTTTAGGGTTTAGGGTTTAGGGTTTAGGGTTTAGGGTTTAGGGTTTAGGGTTTAGGGTTTAGGGTTTAGGGTTTAGGGTTTAGGGTTTAGGGTTTAGGGTTTAGGGTTTAGGGTTTAGGGTTTAGGGTTTAGGGTTTAGGGTTTAGGGTTTAGGGTTTAGGGTTTAGGGTTTAGGGTTTAGGGTTTAGGGTTTAGGGTTTAGGGTTTAGGGTTTAGGGTTTAGGGTTTAGGGTTTAGGGTTTAGGGTTTAGGGTTTAGGGTTTAGGGTTTAGGGTTTAGGGTTTAGGGTTTAGGGTTTAGGGTTTAGGGTTTAGGGTTTAGGGTTTAGGGTTTAGGGTTTAGGGTTTAGGGTTTAGGGTTTAGGGTTTAGGGTTTAGGGTTTAGGGTTTAGGGTTTAGGGTTTAGGGTTTAGGGTTTAGGGTTTAGGGTTTAGGGTTTAGGGTTTAGGGTTTAGGGTTTAGGGTTTAGGGTTTAGGGTTTAGGGTTTAGGGTTTAGGGTTTAGGGTTTAGGGTTTAGGGTTTAGGGTTTAGGGTTTAGGGTTTAGGGTTTAGGGTTTAGGGTTTAGGGTTTAGGGTTTAGGGTTTAGGGTTTAGGGTTTAGGGTTTAGGGTTTAGGGTTTAGGGTTTAGGGTTTAGGGTTTAGGGTTTAGGGTTTAGGGTTTAGGGTTTAGGGTTTAGGGTTTAGGGTTTAGGGTTTAGGGTTTAGGGTTTAGGGTTTAGGGTTTAGGGTTTAGGGTTTAGGGTTTAGGGTTTAGGGTTTAGGGTTTAGGGTTTAGGGTTTAGGGTTTAGGGTTTAGGGTTTAGGGTTTAGGGTTTAGGGTTTAGGGTTTAGGGTTTAGGGTTTAGGGTTTAGGGTTTAGGGTTTAGGGTTTAGGGTTTAGGGTTTAGGGTTTAGGGTTTAGGGTTTAGGGTTTAGGGTTTAGGGTTTAGGGTTTAGGGTTTAGGGTTTAGGGTTTAGGGTTTAGGGTTTAGGGTTTAGGGTTTAGGGTTTAGGGTTTAGGGTTTAGGGTTTAGGGTTTAGGGTTTAGGGTTTAGGGTTTAGGGTTTAGGGTTTAGGGTTTAGGGTTTAGGGTTTAGGGTTTAGGGTTTAGGGTTTAGGGTTTAGGGTTTAGGGTTTAGGGTTTAGGGTTTAGGGTTTAGGGTTTAGGGTTTAGGGTTTAGGGTTTAGGGTTTAGGGTTTAGGGTTTAGGGTTTAGGGTTTAGGGTTTAGGGTTTAGGGTTTAGGGTTTAGGGTTTAGGGTTTAGGGTTTAGGGTTTAGGGTTTAGGGTTTAGGGTTTAGGGTTTAGGGTTTAGGGTTTAGGGTTTAGGGTTTAGGGTTTAGGGTTTAGGGTTTAGGGTTTAGGGTTTAGGGTTTAGGGTTTAGGGTTTAGGGTTTAGGGTTTAGGGTTTAGGGTTTAGGGTTTAGGGTTTAGGGTTTAGGGTTTAGGGTTTAGGGTTTAGGGTTTAGGGTTTAGGGTTTAGGGTTTAGGGTTTAGGGTTTAGGGTTTAGGGTTTAGGGTTTAGGGTTTAGGGTTTAGGGTTTAGGGTTTAGGGTTTAGGGTTTAGGGTTTAGGGTTTAGGGTTTAGGGTTTAGGGTTTAGGGTTTAGGGTTTAGGGTTTAGGGTTTAGGGTTTAGGGTTTAGGGTTTAGGGTTTAGGGTTTAGGGTTTAGGGTTTAGGGTTTAGGGTTTAGGGTTTAGGGTTTAGGGTTTAGGGTTTAGGGTTTAGGGTTTAGGGTTTAGGGTTTAGGGTTTAGGGTTTAGGGTTTAGGGTTTAGGGTTTAGGGTTTAGGGTTTAGGGTTTAGGGTTTAGGGTTTAGGGTTTAGGGTTTAGGGTTTAGGGTTTAGGGTTTAGGGTTTAGGGTTTAGGGTTTAGGGTTTAGGGTTTAGGGTTTAGGGTTTAGGGTTTAGGGTTTAGGGTTTAGGGTTTAGGGTTTAGGGTTTAGGGTTTAGGGTTTAGGGTTTAGGGTTTAGGGTTTAGGGTTTAGGGTTTAGGGTTTAGGGTTTAGGGTTTAGGGTTTAGGGTTTAGGGTTTAGGGTTTAGGGTTTAGGGTTTAGGGTTTAGGGTTTAGGGTTTAGGGTTTAGGGTTTAGGGTTTAGGGTTTAGGGTTTAGGGTTTAGGGTTTAGGGTTTAGGGTTTAGGGTTTAGGGTTTAGGGTTTAGGGTTTAGGGTTTAGGGTTTAGGGTTTAGGGTTTAGGGTTTAGGGTTTAGGGTTTAGGGTTTAGGGTTTAGGGTTTAGGGTTTAGGGTTTAGGGTTTAGGGTTTAGGGTTTAGGGTTTAGGGTTTAGGGTTTAGGGTTTAGGGTTTAGGGTTTAGGGTTTAGGGTTTAGGGTTTAGGGTTTAGGGTTTAGGGTTTAGGGTTTAGGGTTTAGGGTTTAGGGTTTAGGGTTTAGGGTTTAGGGTTTAGGGTTTAGGGTTTAGGGTTTAGGGTTTAGGGTTTAGGGTTTAGGGTTTAGGGTTTAGGGTTTAGGGTTTAGGGTTTAGGGTTTAGGGTTTAGGGTTTAGGGTTTAGGGTTTAGGGTTTAGGGTTTAGGGTTTAGGGTTTAGGGTTTAGGGTTTAGGGTTTAGGGTTTAGGGTTTAGGGTTTAGGGTTTAGGGTTTAGGGTTTAGGGTTTAGGGTTTAGGGTTTAGGGTTTAGGGTTTAGGGTTTAGGGTTTAGGGTTTAGGGTTTAGGGTTTAGGGTTTAGGGTTTAGGGTTTAGGGTTTAGGGTTTAGGGTTTAGGGTTTAGGGTTTAGGGTTTAGGGTTTAGGGTTTAGGGTTTAGGGTTTAGGGTTTAGGGTTTAGGGTTTAGGGTTTAGGGTTTAGGGTTTAGGGTTTAGGGTTTAGGGTTTAGGGTTTAGGGTTTAGGGTTTAGGGTTTAGGGTTTAGGGTTTAGGGTTTAGGGTTTAGGGTTTAGGGTTTAGGGTTTAGGGTTTAGGGTTTAGGGTTTAGGGTTTAGGGTTTAGGGTTTAGGGTTTAGGGTTTAGGGTTTAGGGTTTAGGGTTTAGGGTTTAGGGTTTAGGGTTTAGGGTTTAGGGTTTAGGGTTTAGGGTTTAGGGTTTAGGGTTTAGGGTTTAGGGTTTAGGGTTTAGGGTTTAGGGTTTAGGGTTTAGGGTTTAGGGTTTAGGGTTTAGGGTTTAGGGTTTAGGGTTTAGGGTTTAGGGTTTAGGGTTTAGGGTTTAGGGTTTAGGGTTTAGGGTTTAGGGTTTAGGGTTTAGGGTTTAGGGTTTAGGGTTTAGGGTTTAGGGTTTAGGGTTTAGGGTTTAGGGTTTAGGGTTTAGGGTTTAGGGTTTAGGGTTTAGGGTTTAGGGTTTAGGGTTTAGGGTTTAGGGTTTAGGGTTTAGGGTTTAGGGTTTAGGGTTTAGGGTTTAGGGTTTAGGGTTTAGGGTTTAGGGTTTAGGGTTTAGGGTTTAGGGTTTAGGGTTTAGGGTTTAGGGTTTAGGGTTTAGGGTTTAGGGTTTAGGGTTTAGGGTTTAGGGTTTAGGGTTTAGGGTTTAGGGTTTAGGGTTTAGGGTTTAGGGTTTAGGGTTTAGGGTTTAGGGTTTAGGGTTTAGGGTTTAGGGTTTAGGGTTTAGGGTTTAGGGTTTAGGGTTTAGGGTTTAGGGTTTAGGGTTTAGGGTTTAGGGTTTAGGGTTTAGGGTTTAGGGTTTAGGGTTTAGGGTTTAGGGTTTAGGGTTTAGGGTTTAGGGTTTAGGGTTTAGGGTTTAGGGTTTAGGGTTTAGGGTTTAGGGTTTAGGGTTTAGGGTTTAGGGTTTAGGGTTTAGGGTTTAGGGTTTAGGGTTTAGGGTTTAGGGTTTAGGGTTTAGGGTTTAGGGTTTAGGGTTTAGGGTTTAGGGTTTAGGGTTTAGGGTTTAGGGTTTAGGGTTTAGGGTTTAGGGTTTAGGGTTTAGGGTTTAGGGTTTAGGGTTTAGGGTTTAGGGTTTAGGGTTTAGGGTTTAGGGTTTAGGGTTTAGGGTTTAGGGTTTAGGGTTTAGGGTTTAGGGTTTAGGGTTTAGGGTTTAGGGTTTAGGGTTTAGGGTTTAGGGTTTAGGGTTTAGGGTTTAGGGTTTAGGGTTTAGGGTTTAGGGTTTAGGGTTTAGGGTTTAGGGTTTAGGGTTTAGGGTTTAGGGTTTAGGGTTTAGGGTTTAGGGTTTAGGGTTTAGGGTTTAGGGTTTAGGGTTTAGGGTTTAGGGTTTAGGGTTTAGGGTTTAGGGTTTAGGGTTTAGGGTTTAGGGTTTAGGGTTTAGGGTTTAGGGTTTAGGGTTTAGGGTTTAGGGTTTAGGGTTTAGGGTTTAGGGTTTAGGGTTTAGGGTTTAGGGTTTAGGGTTTAGGGTTTAGGGTTTAGGGTTTAGGGTTTAGGGTTTAGGGTTTAGGGTTTAGGGTTTAGGGTTTAGGGTTTAGGGTTTAGGGTTTAGGGTTTAGGGTTTAGGGTTTAGGGTTTAGGGTTTAGGGTTTAGGGTTTAGGGTTTAGGGTTTAGGGTTTAGGGTTTAGGGTTTAGGGTTTAGGGTTTAGGGTTTAGGGTTTAGGGTTTAGGGTTTAGGGTTTAGGGTTTAGGGTTTAGGGTTTAGGGTTTAGGGTTTAGGGTTTAGGGTTTAGGGTTTAGGGTTTAGGGTTTAGGGTTTAGGGTTTAGGGTTTAGGGTTTAGGGTTTAGGGTTTAGGGTTTAGGGTTTAGGGTTTAGGGTTTAGGGTTTAGGGTTTAGGGTTTAGGGTTTAGGGTTTAGGGTTTAGGGTTTAGGGTTTAGGGTTTAGGGTTTAGGGTTTAGGGTTTAGGGTTTAGGGTTTAGGGTTTAGGGTTTAGGGTTTAGGGTTTAGGGTTTAGGGTTTAGGGTTTAGGGTTTAGGGTTTAGGGTTTAGGGTTTAGGGTTTAGGGTTTAGGGTTTAGGGTTTAGGGTTTAGGGTTTAGGGTTTAGGGTTTAGGGTTTAGGGTTTAGGGTTTAGGGTTTAGGGTTTAGGGTTTAGGGTTTAGGGTTTAGGGTTTAGGGTTTAGGGTTTAGGGTTTAGGGTTTAGGGTTTAGGGTTTAGGGTTTAGGGTTAGGGTTTAGGGTTTAGGGTTTAGGGTTTAGGGTTTAGGGTTTAGGGTTTAGGGTTTAGGGTTTAGGGTTTAGGGTTTAGGGTTTAGGGTTTAGGGTTTAGGGTTTAGGGTTTAGGGTTTAGGGTTTAGGGTTTAGGGTTTAGGGTTTAGGGTTTAGGGTTTAGGGTTTAGGGTTTAGGGTTTAGGGTTTAGGGTTTAGGGTTTAGGGTTTAGGGTTTAGGGTTTAGGGTTTAGGGTTTAGGGTTTAGGGTTTAGGGTTTAGGGTTTAGGGTTTAGGGTTTAGGGTTTAGGGTTTAGGGTTTAGGGTTTAGGGTTTAGGGTTTAGGGTTTAGGGTTTAGGGTTTAGGGTTTAGGGTTTAGGGTTTAGGGTTTAGGGTTTAGGGTTTAGGGTTTAGGGTTTAGGGTTTAGGGTTTAGGGTTTAGGGTTTAGGGTTTAGGGTTTAGGGTTTAGGGTTTAGGGTTTAGGGTTTAGGGTTTAGGGTTTAGGGTTTAGGGTTTAGGGTTTAGGGTTTAGGGTTTAGGGTTTAGGGTTTAGGGTTTAGGGTTTAGGGTTTAGGGTTTAGGGTTTAGGGTTTAGGGTTTAGGGTTTAGGGTTTAGGGTTTAGGGTTTAGGGTTTAGGGTTTAGGGTTTAGGGTTTAGGGTTTAGGGTTTAGGGTTTAGGGTTTAGGGTTTAGGGTTTAGGGTTTAGGGTTTAGGGTTTAGGGTTTAGGGTTTAGGGTTTAGGGTTTAGGGTTTAGGGTTTAGGGTTTAGGGTTTAGGGTTTAGGGTTTAGGGTTTAGGGTTTAGGGTTTAGGGTTTAGGGTTTAGGGTTTAGGGTTTAGGGTTTAGGGTTTAGGGTTTAGGGTTTAGGGTTTAGGGTTTAGGGTTTAGGGTTTAGGGTTTAGGGTTTAGGGTTTAGGGTTTAGGGTTTAGGGTTTAGGGTTTAGGGTTTAGGGTTTAGGGTTTAGGGTTTAGGGTTTAGGGTTTAGGGTTTAGGGTTTAGGGTTTAGGGTTTAGGGTTTAGGGTTTAGGGTTTAGGGTTTAGGGTTTAGGGTTTAGGGTTTAGGGTTTAGGGTTTAGGGTTTAGGGTTTAGGGTTTAGGGTTTAGGGTTTAGGGTTTAGGGTTTAGGGTTTAGGGTTTAGGGTTTAGGGTTTAGGGTTTAGGGTTTAGGGTTTAGGGTTTAGGGTTTAGGGTTTAGGGTTTAGGGTTTAGGGTTTAGGGTTTAGGGTTTAGGGTTTAGGGTTTAGGGTTTAGGGTTTAGGGTTTAGGGTTTAGGGTTTAGGGTTTAGGGTTTAGGGTTTAGGGTTTAGGGTTTAGGGTTTAGGGTTTAGGGTTTAGGGTTTAGGGTTTAGGGTTTAGGGTTTAGGGTTTAGGGTTTAGGGTTTAGGGTTTAGGGTTTAGGGTTTAGGGTTTAGGGTTTAGGGTTAGGGTTTAGGGTTTAGGGTTTAGGGTTTAGGGTTTAGGGTTTAGGGTTTAGGGTTTAGGGTTAGGCTTAGGGTTTAGGGTTTAGGGTTTAGGGTTTAGGGTTTAGGGTTTAGGGTTTAGGGTTTAGGGTTTAGGGTTTAGGGTTTAGGGTTTAGGGTTTAGGGTTTAGGGTTTAGGGTTTAGGGTTTAGGGTTTAGGGTTTAGGGTTTAGGGTTTAGGGTTTAGGGTTTAGGGTTTAGGGTTTAG